>NC_057389.1:7707983-7843742 GCF_019320065.1 Cervus canadensis
TATAACAATGGAAAAAAGACAATCTCTTTAACAAGTGGTGCTGGGAAAACTGGTCAACCACTTGTAAAAGAATGAAACTAGAACACTTTCTAACACCATACACAAAAATAAACTCAAAATGGATTAAAGATCTAAGTGTAAGACCAGAAACTATAAAACTCCTAGAGGAGAACATAGGCAAAACACTCTCCGACATAAATCACAGCAAGATCCTCTATGACCCACCTCCCAGAATATTGGAAATAAAAGCAAAACTAAACAAATGGGACCTAATGAAACTTAAAAGCTTTTGCACTACAAAGGAAACTATAAGTAAGGTGAAAAGACAGCCCTCAGATTGGGAGAAAATAATAGCAAATGAAGAAACAGACAAAGAATTAATCTCAAAATACAAGCAACTCCCTGCAGTGCTCATCCAAAAAAATGACCCAATCAAAAAATGGACAGAGAACTAAACAGAATTTTCTCCAAGAGATACAGATGGTAACAAACATGAAAAGGTGCTCAAACATTCACTCATTTTTAGAGAAATTGCAAATCAAACCACAATGGAGGGTCCTTGACAACCAGTCAGGATGGCTGCTATCCAAAATCTACAAGCAATAAATGCTGGAGAGGGTGTGGAGAAAAGGGAACCCTCTTACACTGTTGGTGGGAATGCAAACTAGTACAGCCACTATGGAAAACAGTGTGGAGATTCCTTAAAAAACTGGAAATAGAACTGCCATATGACCCAGCAATACCACTTCTGGGCATACACACTGAGGAAAACAGATCTGAAAGAGACACGTGCACCCCAATGTTCACGCAAGCACTGTTTATATAGCCAGGACAATGGAAGGGCAACCTAGAGCCCATCAAGCAGATGAATGGAAGAGCTGTGGTCATATACACCATGGAATTTTACTCAGCGTTCAAAAGAATCATTTGAACCGAGTCTAGGAGACGGATGAAACTGGAGCCCTTATACAGGGAAGTAGCCAGAAAGTAAAGAACATACAGCATCTAACACATTTATGGATTTAGAGATTTGTAACGATGCCCTATATGCAACAGAAAAAGAGACAGAAATACAGAGCGACTTTTGAACTCTGTGGGAGAAGGTGGGGGATGTTTTAAAAAGAACAGCATGTATACTATCTATGGTGAAACAGATCACCAGCCCAGGTGGGATGCATGAGACAAGTGCTCGGGCCTGGTGCACTGGGAAGACCCAGAGGAATCGGGTGGAGAGGGAGATGGGAGGGGGGATCGGGATGGGGAATAAGTGTAAATCTATGGCTGATTCATATCAATGTATGACAAAACCCACTGAAATGTTGTGAAGTAATTAGCCTCCAACTAATAAAAAAATTAAAAAAAAAAAAAATGGGAAAAAAGTTTGTCCAGACTCTCATCATGAGAGATTCAAATTGACCATATTAATATCCAAAACAGTAGAGGCTAATAAACAGTATCAGGATAAAGTTATTAATTAATAATAAAAGAGCTAAATACCAAATATATAATAGTATTAAATAAATAAACACTGAATAATAGAGTTTCAAAAGGTATGGAGAAAAGTTAGAGACAACTGAAAGGAAAAATTCACAAATCCACTATTATTGTTAGACAACTCAAAACCTCTCATCAGTAGAACATAGTGACCAATAATCTGTAAGCATACAGATGACTTAAAGAACAGGAGCAGCAATTTGATCTGTTTAACATTTGAAGACCATCACCTTCAACCACAGCAGAATCATGTTCTATTCAACTGCGAAAGCAACACTTTACCTAAGTGTACTACATGTTGGGTCAGATAACACATTTTGAAAATTTGAAAGAATAAAACATGTTCCCTTATCAAAATTAATACGAATCAGGTATCAGAAACAAAATCATATCTGGAGGATCCATGAATATCTGGAAATTCACCTTCCTTTACAATAATAACTTGCACTGAGAAAACATAAAAGTTATTAGAAAATATTTTGCATGAAATAAAAATAAAGTGACAGACATTGTTTTTGTGCAATACAGCAAAAACAGTACTTAGAGGATTCTTTACACCTTAAAAGGTCTACATCTGAAAAGGAGAAAGGTCGAAAGTCAGTGAACTAAGCTTTCAACATAAGACTCTAGAATAAGATGACCAAGTGAAATCCAAAGGAAGCAGAAATGAGGAAGTAATACAGCAAAGAACATAAATCAACAAATGGGAAAGAACAATAAAGAAAAAAAATTAAACCAAATACTGATTTGTAGTGAAAAGAAACAATATACCTATTATTCTACTCTATTCATAAAAAAATACAAATAAAAAGGAGATTATCAAAAATTGGGAGAAATAATCACTGCAAATCCTTCAGATGTTATAATTTAAAAAGACTGTAGTGTGAACAACTTGGTGATAATAATTTCAACTACATATATGAAAAGTACAAAGTTCTTAGAAAACAATTTGTCAAATTTGTCACAAGAAGAAATAGAAAAGCTGAATTGCCTTATATGTCTTAAAAAAAATTTTAGTCTGCAATTTAGACTATTCCCACTGAGGATACTGTCCCTTAGTAACCAAATCCCCACTGTCCAAATGGATTTTCCATCAAAGTCTATCAACATGAAAGTGGAAATAATGCCAAACCTAAACAAAACCTCCCAGAAAACATACTAGTAACTGCTTTCCAATTCATTTTATGAGGCCAGGATTAAGTTGATATCCAAACTAAACATAGACATTACAAGAAAAAATAATTACAGGTCAATATTTCTCAAGAACATAGACTAAAAAATCCTTAACTATTAGCAAATCTAGTCCTACAAGATATAAAAAGACAAAACATCCTACGCCATACGATTGCTTCTGAAAAATATTTCACTACATTTAACATCCTACCTTGATAAATACCAAAATTAAACTAGCTAGGAAAGGATATATAAATTTTATTGGTTTATCTGCAAATAAGCACATGAGATATGTTTATTTTACTTAGAAAGTCAATTTACTATGATTTTATTTACTACAGCTAAAGTTCAACTATTACTTTCAAAATTAACTTTGTCCTTTTAGTAAATCCCAAATCAAACTTCTCTTGGGCCTTTAATATATTATTTATGAATGATAAAATATGAATCATTAATAATTGTGCTTTTAAATATTACAAAGAATGAATCATTTCTGATTATGTTGCAACCATTTATGAAACAACATTGTATTTTATAACCAAATAAATTATGAACATGGATTTTTTAAAAACCAAAAGAGAAAATTAACCTTCTTATGATACATCACCAAATATCTCAGATGAAAATTTTACTTAATATCTCAGATTTAAAAATACATTTCAGCAATACTAGTACAGATGCCAGAGTGGCATAATATCTCCTAATAATTGCTCAAATATTTGTTGGATGAGTAGTTCCAGTAGAACATGAGCCCCTTGAAGACAAAGACTGATCATGTCTTCTGGATATTTTCATCTATAGCACAGTAACAACATTGCACGGAACTGTTTAAAGACTGCATCTTAAACTAAACTTAAACTAAAACTACAAAACCCCATTGTACTTATTTCCTTTTGGTTTGGCTTCATTTCACTTTTCTGCTATTCCAAATAGAAAATACACTCCATTTCAGAAACCTCTCTTAATCTGTCCATTGCTTAATAAACTGACTGGCTTATCCTTTATTCCTGAGTTTACTTCTATCCAACAGGCATCTGAGCTCTAATATTTATTGAACAGAATGTTACCTTTCATTCCAATGGATCCCTATGTTCCTATTTTAAAGTTTTAGTAAGAGCTTGGGAAAAAGCCATTGACATTATCGTTATTTTGTAAACCACAGAGTAACAACCTAAATGTCCACGAAGGTGCACAACAGATGAAATACAGCAATACAAAGGGGACCCTGGGGAATCTGTAGTCTGGTAGCTCTGACACCTCCAGTGTTAAACAAAAGCATGACGTGTGTAGTCTCTTTGATGTTTACTATGAGATGTAATTAATGTTTTCATTCAAATGCGTTTCACATGATTTAGCACAGCCTGACTCACGATTTTAAATCCATCCATACATGACACACTTATTGCAACCTGATTTGCCCAATCCAAGTCAAAGTATAACTGTAGCAACACTTAGAGTATGTTTCCTTGTTCCTGAGACATTGGTTTCTCCATTTCCCAGGTTACCGATTTGACTATAAGCAGAGAAGGAATTTTATAATGGGTAGATATTTGAAATTCAGATACTGACAGAAAATTAAGTTTACAATAAAAAGACAAAGCCGTTTTTGAGAGACATGGAATATCTTAGTTAGGCTTTGAAAAATAAACTCTACCCTTCCTTTCTGCCTTTTAAAATTCTTTCCTACCCAGAAAACAGAATCCTCCATGGGGCTTGCCTGTGAAATTGAGCCATGCATCTTGACCGACTATTCTAGCTAGGCCAGTCACTGCCCAGGCACCAAAGACCAGATTTCCACTGCACCTTCAGACTGCATGGCAGAGAATCACCCTGTCAGGATTCCATCCTAGCTTACCCATATTGACAAAAACGTTCTGAATTATACTGTTCCAGGGCTCCTGCCTTGACAGGAGGCACTCAAGCCCGAGGGCCTTTCCCTCTTGTCTGTTATCCTGAATCATCTGCACACCCTGATGCACTGAATAATGGCCGTGGACTATTCCGCAGGACCTGACCCACCTGGTCACTGAGGATGGCAGCACTGCTGGCTTCCTACGATCTGGGAGGCGCCTGCTGCTACACGGAGGTGACCTCCGTCTCTCCACCTGGCTCTGCTACTGAGGAAATCAGTTTTACAAGTGTGCACATTCAGAAATCAAAGCAACTTTGCACCAAGGCGTATCCATCTTTGTCTTTAATTAAGAGCTCTGGCCTCTTTGAGATGAAATACTGAAGTATAGGCAATGGCAAGGGCACGAATTTTCTGCATCAGGAACCATTTTGTCTGTAAGTCCCTTAGTTAAATTCTTGAAAGAAATCAGACATTTCGATAGAGGGGGGAAAATTAATGTGGCTATTTTATAAAGCCCCATTTATTTCATCTTTGAAGAAAGTTCTTAATATTATAGCTGACTAATGTGCCTACAAAGATTAGTATTTCTCCAGTTGGTTCTTTCAGGTAAATGATCAATTTATACTTAATTGTTTGAAGTTGATTTCACAGCCTGTTTTACATTTTAAAAGAACTGCAATATTGGTGAATTATAATAAGTGGAACCGAATATATGGAAACTGCAAAGCACTCCTGAATCCGTTATTGAAAAGACAGATGAGAGCAAGAGGAAAGTAAGACTGATTAATACATTTAACTTAGTGAAATTCGGGGATGCTAACAGTTCCATGGTGTTAATAGTTTGTTTTCTGCTTGCTTTTTGTATTTATAAAAACAGTTAGCTGACTTTTATGGGTTTCTTCATAATTCCACTCTGTAAGCTGACGTACAGCACTAGCCACAGAGGATTTCAAAAGCCTGCTCATTGGATCTCCTGCCCCACTCTAGAGCTCCCACAACACATTCACCCAGATGCTCAAAGTGATCTTTGAAGAACATCAATCAGATTACACCTCTTTCCTGCTCAAAACCTTCCAGGGCTTCCCATGTCATTCAGACTAATGACCCACCGTCGTCCCCCACAGGGCCTGTACGATGTGTCCCTGCCTGTCTCTCTGACCTTGTCCAACAGTCTCCTCTCTTGCTCACCCCACTCTAGATGGAGAGCTTGTCTTGCCGCAAGCCTGCAGTTTTCATCTAACTGTGAAGTTATGTGTTTAAATTCTCTTGGCCACAGATGTCTGTTAAAATACTCACTATAATCTCATAGGTTACAGCCCCATAAAGTCAAGAATTTTTTTTTTTTTTCTATCCTGTTTACCATGGTGTCTAATAAGTTACATTCTCAAGTAAGGTGATACTAATCACTTATTTATCTCACAACAGTTCTGTGAGAACAAGGTCTAAGAGCAACTAAAATGGTTTGTTCATTACCCCATTCACACTCCCTTGGGTAGCTCTTGAATATTAAGGCCACAAACACTTGTCGAGTAAATTGTCCTAAGAAAGTAAATGTATTAAGTATGTGCATGAGGAAACTCCGGGGGCAGAATTCAGGATTGTCACAGAAGTTCCAACAATGTGGTCACTTTACTTTCGAAGCAAATTAGAATAATGTTATTAATAAATGTACACAGCCTAGAAGCACTGTTACTTGGTAAAACAATGTAAATTAAAGCGTGAGCTTTTAAACTACGCAAGCCACGGTTCGCACTGTGGCTCTGCTCCATGCATCTATTTGTGACTTGGGCACATTCACTAATTCACTGACTTTTTCTTCCATAAATGATGGTGAAACCTTTTATGCCACAAACCTGCAGGCAGATTCTTTACCATCTGAGCCACCAGGGAAGCATGGAATATACTGTGTGTGCATGTCTGCTCAGTCGCTCAGTCACATCCAGCTCTTTGCGACCCAACAGGCTATATCCCTCCAGGCTCCTCTGTCCATGAGATTCTCCAGGCAAGAATACTGGAGTGTTTTGCCATTCCCTTCTCCAGGTATACTGTAAGGAGTAAATTAAGCATTATATATGGTCAACTTAAGAAGTATATACTTTCAAATCTGAATGATTATAGTTTTATGATTCAGTGATATAGAAATCTCTTTAAAGCCTTGCTTGTCCCACCTATTTGCAGCTACAGGCATGATATCTTCTTCTAAGTAGGGTAAAATATTGAAAAGATGGACCATGATGAGCTATAGAAGTCAATTCCTGATACATTTACTGGGATTCTTGTTCCATCCTGCTCAACGGGATTTTATTACACACTAGATAGTGCACTAGGACAATACAAATCAAAATGCCTCTTTCATGTGGGAGAAGAAGTTATTCTTTTTCTGCCTGGCATGAACTTCAGAAGTCTCAGAGTGACAGCTTCAATTAACTCAAATCAATTTGAAGTTGAGAGACTCTTAAGAAATTGACCTACTGTGTGAGGCTAATTCACTTTTGACCCAGAAATTAATGAGCAGAACTCTTGGCTAAAAGAGGAACAGAACAGAAGAAACACAGGTTTCAGAAGATTTGTGATTAGGTAACTTCCCTGGTGGTTCAGACGGTAAAGTGTCTACCCGCAATGCGGGAGACCTGGGTTCAATCCCTGGGTCAGGAATATCCCCTGGAGAAGGTAATGGCAACCCACTCCAGTACTCTTGCCTGGAAAATCCCATGGATGGAGGAGCCTGTTAGGCTACAGTCCATGGGGGTCGCAAAGAGTCAGATCAGACATGACTGAGTGACTTCACTGACTTCACATGATATAATAAAATACACTCAGGCTATCTGTAGAACCACTTCTACTGACTGATCCAGAAACAATCACATATACATACAAGCTCTACTTCAATAAAATAGTTTATCAGGATAAATTTATAAGTTACCAAATTAGTTTATATCACTTAGATTCACATATTTTTTTCCAAATCAGAGTAAAGACCAAATGTTTCATACTCAAATGGCCCAATGCAAAGTACTTCAAAATACTGAACCACTTAAAATCATAAATGATCAGGAATGAAAGTGGAAAATCAACCACCAAGTTATTTATGAAATAGAAACAGCAAAGATCTTTGCTATTGGAGACTACAATATTTCTGAGCCTACTTGCCAGGAGACTTAAAATATTATCATTATTATTACATATGTAAGTAAATTAACCTGCGTGCATGCTCAGTCGTGTCAGACTCTTTGCGACCCAATGGACTATAGCCTGCCAGGCTCCTCTGTCCATGGGACATTCCAGGCAAGAAGACTGGAGTGAGTTGCCATTTCCTCCTCCAGGGGATTTTCCTGACCCAGGGATCAAGCCCACATCTCCTGCATCTCTTACACTGGTAGGGGGATTCTTTACCACGGAGCCACCTGGGAAGCCCAATTAAATTATGGATGTCCAGAATTTCTTGTTTGTTCATTTGTTTTATCTAGTCTCCTCTTCATTATGGGAAACAGCCCATCTTCACCAATGGTGAACAAAGGAAGGGCTATTTTATACACTTTGACTCCGCTCCACTGGTCACAGTCAATCGGTCCAAGAACCAGTGGCTGACCCAAACTGAACTAAAACCACTGCCAGGGAATTTTGAAAGTGAGGAACAGAATTAGATATTCCAGGGAATAAACTGGAAAGTCATAAAGCTCCAGCAGCATCATCGGTCAAATTTGGTGCAATGTGGACTGGAAAGCCTGAGAAGAAAACATGAAAAATATACACAGGAGGAGACAAGAGACAGATTTTCTGGATGGCTGGGGAAGGCCTATTTCCACTCATTTGTTCTTGGTTCTTTTAAACCATCCCAATTTTTACCATGTCATTGTTACTAATCTATATTGTTAGGCATGGCAAATACTGCTAGTTAGTCCCCAACAACTATTCTGCCTGCCTTTCTCAGCAGTAGAACAGGTATACAGAACTATCATTAAACAAAAAGATAAATTTCCCAGGTTTCCTTGAAGCTGGGTGTGGCCATATCATTCCTTTTTCTTGCTTTTTGTGGATATAATATGGACATAATGAGTGGTCACCTTGTGGACACACAATGTAAAAGTCATACATTGAACTTGACTGTGTAAAACATTAAATGGAAGCCGGTTCTTCAATATCTATACCAATTCTTGAATGCCTATGTTTCTGCGAAAGATAAATAACGTCTTTCTTTTAGACAATTGTTATTTTGCATTTTCCCTATCCCACAAACCTAATCCTAACCAATAGAATATCGGCTTTCTGTCACTTGGAAACAAAAGAGTTATATCACCTTATTCATTTATAATCACAAATGTCTTCTGTTTCCGCTTGTTATATATGTGATAGAAATGACTAATATTTTTGCCTTCTGTTAGTTAATATTTGCCATTTTACTTAAGCCAAAATTCATTATCTCATTCCAAATTGACCCATCCTAAAACTGATTGCTTCTGACAGTAGTGATGCATTGTGTTCTGACAGCTATAAACTAAATTTGGATACATTGATTACAGTCTCTTTATTCTCTGCACAGTGATTCCTGCTAATATCAATCGAAGCTTCCCATTTTAACACTGGAAGCATACAGCCTAGTATAACGGAGTATAGTCCTTGAAATATTCTTTTACATGAGATGAAACGACCCTGTTTTAGCACAAGATTTGCACATTAAAACACAAGTTTAAAAAAAAAAAACACACAAGTTAAAATTATAAGTAGAAGATATTATATTTATCTAAAGAAAGTATTATATAAACAATTATTGTTTTTCTTTATATCATTTTCTGTGTGTATATTCAAATTATTTAAATCACTTTTTCTTTAAGGAGAAAAAAATCATTTGCTGGAGGCCCATACACTAAGTCTAATTTTCCATCAGTGTGTCTCTTTATCTAATTAGATATGTGTGGCTGCTACTCCCTCAAAATTGATTCATATCATCTTCTCTATCTATATAATCATATAGCTGGAACAAACTTTTTATACCTTTCCCCAAGAATGAATAATCAATCAGAACACTTTCATAAATCAGGAACTTACAGACAAAAGGTCATGTTGTTTGTCTAAGACAATATTGATTGGGAATTTTTTGTTTCCTGGAATTGCTACTAGAGCATTCAGGTAAAAGAAAACCAGGGACATCAATTATGTACGTTGTAAAGAAAGTCACTTGTAACTTGTAAAGAGACATATATTCCCTTCCAAGTCTTACTAAGAGGCAGAAGAACTGGCCCTGTCACAACCTCCTCCTGCTCACAATTGTGGACTAAAATACTACGGTCAGAAGAAGAGGTCCTCTCCAATGTGCTGGTAAGTACTATATGTTTTAGGAATGAAAATTCCTTTCTGGGTAAGTAAGAAAAGGAGAGGGGTGTTTATGTTCTAGAAGGCAAATGAGGAGAGGTTATGAGAATAATTTCCAGAGATTAAATGCTGCCTTAAATAGATATCTGCTCTGCCTTTGGGGCCAGCTGGAGTGGGTACTGGGTATAAAGGGGGAAAACACAAGACAAAACTGAAGAGAGATCATAGAGGGAGAGAGAATGAGGGAACAGCCCTCCACTGACATACTTCACAATTTGGTAAGAAAAAGCTGCTTGAGTTTCCTCTGGTTAACTAGGTATCTCAGAGAATCAGTTCAGTTCAGTTCAGTTGCTCAGTCATGTCCAACTCTTTGCGACCCCATGAATCGCAGCACGCCAGGCCTCCCTGTCTATCACCAACTCCCAGAGTCCACCCAAATCCATGTCCATTGTGTCAGTGATGCCATCCAGCCATCTCATCCTCTGTCGCCCCCTTCTCCTCCTGCCCACAATCCCTCCCAGCATCACGGTCTTTTCCAATGAGTCAGCTCTTCGCATCAGGTGGCCAAAGTATTGGAGTTTCAGCTTCAGCATCAGTCCTTCCAATGAACACCCAGGACTGATTTCCTTTAGGATGGACTGGTTGGATCTCCTTGCAGTCCAAGGGACTCTCATGAGTCTTCTCCAACACCACAGTTCAAAAGCACCAATTCTTCAGTGCTCAGCTTTCTTCACAGTCCAACTCTCACATCCATACATGACCACTGGAAAAACCATAGCCTTGACTAGACGGACCTTTGTTGGCAAACTAATGTCTCTGCTTTTTAATATGCTATCTAGGTTGGTCATAACTTTCCTTCCAAGGAGTAATTCTCAGAGAATACCTATGGACAATTCCATTGCCATCCTTCCTGAGATGCTGCCTACCAGAAAGTGGGAATTTATAAAAAGCAAGATGCTAAAAAGCATACTGTTGATAGACTTTGGTAAGTAGTGGAACATGTTTAGTTTAGAAGCCAAGTCTTCCAAATCTGTGAACTGTGTAGGAAGGAGGCTGGGCAAAGTTCTCCAAAGAACTCACTCACCGACCCCATGAGCGAGGCTAACAGAGGGGACGTATGTATGGTGTGGAAGCTGATTTCAAAGATGTCCCTCCCCACCTTGTCTTCAGCCTAAGTGAACGATTTCTCCTGTTTACCATGCCCGTGTACCCCCCTTCTTCACTCGAAGGGGTGAGCCCTCTGTAACCCACAGAATGCAGCAGAAGTGACACTGAAAAACTAAGTCCTCCCGTGGCTTCTTGGAATTGCTCTGGGGACGTCAAATCCAACACAAGAAGGTGAACGATCACAGGTCGGCCTTGCTGTAAGAAAGACTAAGCCAGACACGTCGGAGAGGATACACAGCAACAGAGATGACTCGCCAAACTTGTTCAGGTCATCTCAGTAGAGGCGTCAGACGAGTGAAGAAAGGAGCCGCCTGGATTTCAGCCCCCGCCCCCGCCCCCCAGCAGGTGCTGCATGGCGAAGAAACAAGACACCCAGCAGAGACCAGGGCTATACCTGATGAGCAGCGCCGACTGAGTCAGTCATTCCTGATGAGCAGCGCCGACTGAGTCAGTCATTCCTGATGAGCAGCGCCGACTGAGTCAGTCATTCCTGATGAGCAGCGCCGACTGAGTCAGTCATTCCTGATGAGCAGCGCCGACTGAGTCAGTCATTCCTGATGAGCAGCGCCGACTGAGTCAGTCATTCCTGATGAGCAGCGCCGACTGAATCAGCCATTTGACTGTTTCCTGGTCATCTGAGCCCTTCTACTTTCAGCCAATATACACCATGGATTAGACATGAGCCACCTCAGTGTTTTCTACTCAAACTCCTGGTCAAAATAACTGCAGACAACATAAATTACTGTTTTAAGGGACTAAATTTTGAGTTGGGTTTTTTTTTTATATTTTTTTGTTTTGTTTCTGGACTCAGAAATATACAAAAGACAAAAGAGAGGGCTAGCATATGAATGATAATGAACAGAGATTGCCTACAGCCATACTGGTTATTAGCTTTCCTTTTACCCTTAAACCTTCAAATACTCATCATTCTAGTTTGTTTTATGAATATCTTTGGCAAAATTTTAAGGGGTGCTGTGGTCTATACCTAAAGTATATCATTAATAATAGTGAATACATATTAAACAAGGGTGAAATTATTGACTCAGTACCAACATATCAAGATATAAAATTATACATTGAGGAGGAAAAATAAACAACATAACTTATTTATAAGTAATATTTTTCTAACATTTACATTTCCCATTCTATACTAACTTCCTAAATTATCAGGACTTTTATTCACCTTCTTTTAAAATTTTTCAATGTTATTTTGTGTTAAAGTACTACCAATATGTATTTGTAATAATATTATAACAGTTACACAGGAAAATTTTTTACTGTATATCATGCATTTCTCTGACAACTACCAGTAGTATTCTACAGTCATTGTGATAGCTGACTGAAAATGCCCATACATTATAATGCTTACTAGAAGATGTTGGCTACCCTTTGAGAGGGGCTGAACTAGAACCTATATGGGGAGGGCTAAGAGAATCCCGGAGCAGACTCTATCCACTGAATCACACACACCTTTTCATATCAAGATTCTGCAGTGACATGGAGGCAGCCTAGATACACATGGACAGACGGATGGATAAATAAATTGTGATACATATACACAATGGAATATTACTCAGTCATAAAAAGGAACAGATGTGAGTCAGTTGTGAGGGGGATGAACGCAGAGCTGTCATACAGAGTGAAATGAGTCAGAAGGAGAAAAACATTGTATATTAACGCACATATATGCAAGCTAGAAAAGTAGTACTGACGAGGGCTTCCCTGGCGGCTCAGAGGGTAAAGCTCCTGCCTGCAATGCAGGAGACCTGGGTCCGATCCCTGGGTCAGGAAGATCCCCTGGAGAAGGGAATGGCAACCTACTTCAGCACTCTTGCCTTGAAAATTCCACAGTATTGATGAACCTGTTTACAGAGAAGAAATGGAGATGCAGATGCAGACAGTCTGGGGGACACAGCGGGTGAAGGAGAGGCTAGGGCAAACTGAGGAAGTGGCAGTGACATACATAAACTCTCATGTGTAACCCAGAGAACCAGCAGAAGTGCCGCATAGCACGGGCAGCCCAGCCTGGCACTCTGTGACGACCTAGGCGGTGCAATGGCGGGGAGGCTCAACAGGGAAGGAATACAGTTATGACGGATTCGCACTGATGTATGGCAGAGACCACCACAACACGGTAAAGCAATCAACCTCCAATTAAAAAAAAAATCAAAAAACAAAAGATTCTGCAGTGGGAAAAAGAGGAAAGAGTAGATATGGCAACACCAGGCAGACACATAGGTGAGAGAGGAGATGAGGTTTAAGTCAATTTCGAGTTTAGCATTTTAAGTCATAGTGATTATTATAACTGAACGTGTAAACATATGAAACCTGCTAAAATGGAGATTCCATGAAACACAATGAAAAGTGATGACTAGGACAATTGTGTTTGTGTGTGTGCAGTTCTGTACTATATTGAAACTGCTCAAAATTGGTTACATTTTTTTATAAGCTTCATTATTAAAATAAAGGTTTGTTCAAAGATACATGGGAATAGTAAAAATAGATTGATTCAGAGTCATTTTAGGCTGTTTATCTTGCCTTACAAGAGAGAAACTTCTGCATTTTAATCACTGCAGAGAAGATAACTACATTTATTGATTATATCAGGAGGTATCGGCATCAGTACTTTACCTACATTATCTTGCAGCAATTTCAGAGAACTCCATCAAGCAGTCTTTATTATCACCATGTTGTAGGTTGAAAAAACGGAGACCCAGAGAGCACTGGTAACGTGCCCTGGATAACATAACAAATAAATAACTGGTTAATCTGACATCCAAATGATTGTCCATTTGTCTAAAATGTCTTTCAAGTCATTTCCCATGTTTAATTCTGAAATTTAAAGATCATTCTGGTTTCTCTGAGAGAAGTTACTCACATGACTAAAGAAGACATGACAAATTATTTTCTTTCCTGGTACTTTTCCAAAATCTCACCTCAAAAACATAAAAAAAAATACTTCTTGAAATTTTGGTTTGGGGACCAAAGTTTAAATTTATTCCACTAAGCAATATTGACACCCCATGTTAAAGCATCTTGAAAAAACAGCCCTTTAAGTGGAAGTAGTTGTTATTAAGAAAAGTGAAAGTGAAAGTTAGGTAGCTCAGTCGTGTCCGACTCTTTGTGACCCCGTGGACTGTAGCCTGCACCCAGCTCTTCTGTCCATGGGATTTTCCACGCCAGAATACTGGAGTGGGTTGCCATTTCCTTCTCCATGTTATTAAGAAAAAAAGTTAATTAATATGATAGAGGCAACCATGTTTCCATCAATATGAAGAGATAATTTAGATACCACCTTAATTCATTTTAATTGCCCTTCATGCTCCATACTAAATGGACTGAGAGAACACTGTAATCTTACTAGAGGTGAAAGAAAAACACATGCCATTGCTACATGCAGAAAGAATTACACAGCATAAATTATTTAATCAGTTCATGTACATAACTGGGAAGTTGTGGCCACGTATAACAAAGAGTAAAGTAAAACTTGACTTTAATACTTAACGTGTTATTAAATGGCTTTCCACTGGATTAGAAGTATTTCCCTAAGGAACTGACAAATAGTTTTAAATGGAACTCTACAAGGAATTTGCATATGAAGAATGAGATTATATGAAGAATAAGCATAAAATAATTGTTTTCTTTTCTTGAATAGTAACAATGCTTCCTCATTGGTATTAATGAAGTATTTACTGTAGGAAGAAGAAATCCCTACTAAATACTCAAATTTTAACTTAAGCTTTCCTACATTAACAGCAATATTTCTCTAACCTTTCATGTTATACTTTTTAAAAATTTATCCTTAGCTAGAAATAGTAGAACATACATTTCAGATTAAAGTTTTGAGGATTTAAAGATTAAAAGGTACTGGATAACTATAAATAGTACTATTAAAAACAATTACCATTTCAAAGTTAAGAAATGACACTCAGTAAAAAATCTAGAAAAGAGCAAGGTGTCACAAGAACAATTATTTCCAAATAAACATCTTTCAAAGGTTTGACTCATCCAACTCTCCCTTCTCCCTTGTAAGTTTTTCCTTTCCATTCTGCCCCTCATTTACTGTACTGACACCCATCAGTCTCCCTTACTCCCTATCTTAGAATTAAAGGCATATATTGAGTTTGGAAACATTACCAATTTAAGTTAAATAATCACTGCTTATTTTATACTGTACTAGTATAGAAGTGTTTCGGATTTAAGGTGGTATTATTTGATAAGCCCTGATGATGGTTTCTTGATCATTGGTAACAGTTAGCAAAGTCCTTCAAGGCCAAAATTGCATGCTACTCCAGTATCTCTTGACTACCTACGTTTTCCTACATCATGCAAAACGCCGGGCTGGGTGAAGCATAAGCTGGAATCAAGATTGCCAGGAGAAATATCAATAATCTCAGATATGCAGATGACACCACCCTTATGGCAGAAAGTGAAGAAGAACTAAAAAGCCTCTTTATGAAAGTGAAAGAGGAGAGTGAAAAAGTTGGCTTAAAGCTCAACATTCAAAAAACTAAGATCATGGCCTCTGGTCTCATCACTTCATGGCACATAGATGGGTAAACAATAGACACAGTGGCTAACTTTATTTTCTTGGGCTTCAAAAACACTGCAGATGGTGACTGCAGCAATGAAATTAAAAGACTCCTGCTCCCTGGAAGAAAAGCTATGACCAACCTAGACAGCATATTAAAAAGCAGAGATATCACTTTCCTGACAAAGTCACATCTAGTCAAAGCTATGGTTTTTCCAGTAGTCATGGACGGATATGAGAGGTGGAACATAAAGAAAGCTGAGCACCAAAGAACTGATGCTTTTGAACTGTGGTGTTGGTGAAGACTCTTGAGAGTCCCTTGGACTTAAAGGAGATCAAACCAGTCCATCCTAAAGGAAATTAGTGCTGAACATTCATTGGAAGGATTGATGCTGAAGCTGAAGCTCCAATATTTTGGCTACCTGATGTGAAAAACTGACTTATTGGAAAAGACCCTATGCTGGGAAAGATTGAAGGCAGGAAGAGAAGGGGAAAACAAAGGATAAGGTGGTTGGATGGCATCACCAACTCGATGGAGATGAGTTTGAGCAAGCTCCGGGAATTGTTGATGAACAGGGAGGCCTGGCATGCTGCAGTCCATGGGGTCACAAAGAGTCAGACGTGACTGAGAGACTGAACTGAACAAAGTCTCCCCATACTTATTTAGATTCTGAAAATACTGAAAAAATGTAAAACTGCACATTAAATGAGATGAAACAAAACAGAACACTTGGAAGCGTACAACTTACAAGAGAAAAGCTCTCTGTGGGAACAATTAGTAAGCAAACAATCCAGCTAAGTATTGGTTTAAAGACTTTAATAGATACCTCACCAAACAAGATGTACAGATGGCAAATAAGCATATGAAAAGATGTTACACATCGTATGTCATCAGAGAAATGCAAATACATTGAGATACCACTACATACCTGAACACTCCAGAACATATACAAGACCAATTTCTGGTGATTGTAGGTCAAAAAGAAATCTCATTCATTGCTGATGTAAATGCAAAATGGTAGAACTACGCTGAGGAACGTTTGGTGGTTTCTTACAAAACTAAGCATTTTTACTATATGATCCAGCAATCATTCCTCTTGGTATTAACCCAAAGTACTTGAAAAGTTGTGGCCACATAAAAACCTGTATGTGGGTGTTTATAATAGTCTTATTCATAATTGCCAAAACTTGGAGGTAACCAGGATTTACTTTGTAGGTGAATGGATAAATAAACTGAAGGTCCATCCAGACAATGGAACATTATTCAGTGCTAAAAAGAATGTCAAGCCATGAAAAGACATGGAGGGAGCTTAAATGCATATTACTTTATTAAATAAAAGAAGCTAATCCTAAATGGCTGCATACTGTATGAATCGCACCATAGGGCCATTCTATTATAGAAAAGCAGAACTATGGAGACAGTATTAAAAACAAGTGGCTATCAGGGTTTGAGGAAGTAGAGAAGAGTATGTGGAGGACAGAGGATTTTTAGGGTGGTAAAAACACAGCTTATGATACCAAAATGATGGATACACATCTATTCATTTGTCCAAATTCATAGAATCTGCAACAAAAAACATAAATCTTATTATTATGGACTCTGGATGATTATGATGTTTGTAGGCTCATCAACTGTAGCAAATACGCTACTTTGGGGAGGGTGTTGATAACGGGGGAGATTATGCACATATGGGGGTACAGAGTATATGTAAATATCTCTACCTTACTCTTAATTTTGCTGTGAACTTAAAACATCTCTAAAACCTGAAGTCTTAATTTAAGAAAAGTGTAAACATGTGGAAAACAGAAAAGAACACTTGTAAAAATATTAAGAAGAAAGAGGAGGCTGAGAAGGGGGAGATAAGGATGAGTAGAAGAGGGGAAGGGTAAGACAAGAGAGGAGGATAAGTGGAGAAGGAGGAGAAAAAGACTAATAAGAAAGATGCATAGCTTCAAAGCTAATAGAAGAAAAAATTAATCAAAATATGGTGCAATAAAAAGGAGAACATGAAGTAATAAAAGGAATGTTGAGGGGGGAAGAGGCTAATAATGCCTTTGGTTTATCTAAAAGAAACAAAATTTAAATTCTCTCAGGGTTTAAATATTGATTTACCCAAGCACTGATATAACTCTTACCTGTAGGATACTGAATGCAATACTGTACCTTCTGCATTTGCTGGCTTGCAACCTTTGACTATAAAAGGATAGTGCTGTCTGGCATCACACGCTGTCCATTTACCTACTTACTGCAATCCGGTTAAATGCATCATGGCGTCAGAACTGACGCCTGCAAGCTTGTCACTCTCGGGGTGTCCTCAGGAAGCGTCCGGCAATTCATCAAAATTATCATCCAAGAGTTCCTACCAGTTTACAGTCATTCTGCCTCTGCTCCAGTGAAGGGTATGACAGGCCTGACTCTCCGGACTCACTCGTCCCTCTAGAATTCGCGGTGGTACTTTGACTTCTGACTTCAATACTCTAATGAAAAGTTAACAACTTTCACTTTGTCCAGTATTCCTCTAAGGATAGGAGTGACATCTTTCACTGGAGCTAAAACAGGCAGTCCCTTTATTTCTATTTTTTAATTCAAGAGTTAGCTTAGGGTTTCCCTGTAAAAACGTGAATATTTTTCCAATATAAAATTTATTTTTTTTTTAAAAATCAGGTAGATATTTATCTGCCCAAATGTGCTAAAAGAAGCATACACACAGAGAAAATATACATGTTATATTGCTTTGGGGATTTAAAAATCATTTTTTCTTTCCTTTTCCAATTTTGAAAAAAAAAAAGATGTTGGCGGTTAAGATGTAAACAGATTTCTTTTTCTGTCTTGTCCGTCTATCCTCCTCTTTTTCCTACTATAAGATGTTTCTTGAGGTTCATAAAGTATTTGTTGTGGCTCTCCTAATCATTCCTTCTTCTCTCCTCTTAGTGTCAATATATTTTTCTCCAACTTGTAATTATTTCTTTCTAATTTTTAGCTTAGAGCTCTGCCAGAAATCTATGGGCATTCTTAGACCCACTGTTGCTATTAACAAGGGAGATGTTTTTAGTTCAGAGGTACAACTTCCATTTAAGTAAATGTTGAGTGAGTTAACAGGAAAAAAAACAAGCAAAAGCAAGAGAAGCTAGTGCAGTAAATCCTAAAACATATAATGCTCGAACTGGATGAAACCTTAGGATAATCCAATCCTCTCAGCTTAAATATGAGCCCAAAAGGAATAAGTGACTCACTGTTTCCATCATTATATAAAAACACTTCTTTGATTTATAACTTCACGTTCATTCTCTTCCTGTGAATTTGCATCTATCTCAAAAATGTTTTTCAGTGAAATACAATAGCTTTTCTGCATCGAGAATTTAAAAAAAAAAAAAAGCATATAATACTTAACAGCTTTAAAACTATTCTGCTTGTAGGATAGTTTGCAAGAATCTGGTGGGTGTGTTTGCTTGCTTTTGTAATTGTGCTTGCTGAAATTTAATTATAAAATTGTCAAATAAGATAAGCAAGAATGAAATTGTAAAATACATGAGAGCTATTTTGCTGTTATTTTCACCTCAATATTTGTTTTCTTTGTATCTTTTTTTCCTGGGGGGAGAAAAAAAATGAAGAAGCTTGTAAGAGCATATGTGTTGGCTGTACTTTAACCGAAGTAATGAGACGTGTAGCAAGCTTAATAATCAAACATAATTAATGCGACAAAACCTTCTGTTTTTATCCAATGATTTCAAATGGGCATGTTATACCTAAATTGAAATTAAACTAGATTCTGATCATTCAGTTATTTATAATTAGATCTAATCATGACAATTCTGTTTTTTTAATTCCAACTATTCAAGGCAAATACATTTATATATTTATGCATGTGTGCAAATATATATATATAAATATATAGTGAGTCTACTTGAATCATTGAAAATATTTAGATATCATTGTTTCCCTTCTTCCTCTGTTATTCCAGCTAGAGAAGATTACCCACTTAAGAATTACAAGGCATTCATGTGTATAATTATATACGTGATCTCGTCCATTAGACTGTATGCCACAATGACAGAACTTCCCTTTATCCTTTCCTCTTGTAAATGTGTTCAGAAACTGCGAAAGTAGAATAATGATAAATGCATAAATTACTCAATGGCTACATTTGATGGGTGACTTTTGAGAGAATTAGCAAAACTTCAGACTTCTTTTTTTCTCTTAAAAGGACAGGGTCTATGTTTCACTCATTCTGTCTTCCATAGAGCCTTACACAGTGCTATTGAAAGTTGGTGTCGAGAAATAGTTTCGGAGCACAAGGACAATGAAAAAACTAAATTGTCCTTCAGACTCAAAACTAGGTAAAAGTGGGCTCAGTAGTAGTCACCCCCTATGCATTTCCAACTTGTATGTTAGCAAATGTTATAAAAATTAGAAGCAACATTCAAGAAACAAGTTCATACCTCTGTTAAAAAGGGATTTAACTATTGAATTATTTTCATGTTTCTTTCCAACTTCAAAACTTTTAATTCTTAATTTCAGTGATTATTCATACTATATGTACTCCAGTCACCTAATTAAAAACACTTTATCACTTAACAAAATAGGAAAAGGTTGAAGAAAAGAAGCGTAGTCTAATCTTTTACCCTGGAGAAACAAATCAAAACAGTGATATAAACGTTTTAAGGGGGAATAAAAGGGTATTGCATTTAAATAGCTATCAAATTTAGGACGTAGAGGTACAAGTGCCACATGAAGTGGAAATCTGTACATTGTGGAAACAGCTGCTCGTCTCTTGCCCTCGGTTACTTTTAAAAGATTGTAATAAAAATGTTTCACTGCCCTGACCTTTCATGACTAAGATCTGGTTGCATTTCCTCTTCAGTCTCAGTGAACGGGACATAAATCACTCTCCTTGGCATTTTGCATGGTCTGCCATGCAGGCAGCCAACTTCTACAGATGCCCTTCCTGGCTTCAAAAAGCAGAAGCCCGCAGGTAGCAGAAAATGCCAGGTTTCTTCTCACGCCTGAGAAGGCTCCGTCTGCGGTAGAAGAAGCGTCAGTGCCGTGATAAATGCCACTGTGCCGAGCCAGCGTGGTGGACAGTTTAACTCCGTGACCTTCTGCAGGTAGACAGCCTCCCCCGTAGAGTGTCTTTGACACAACCTATAACACAGAACATCAACACCGGCCCAGCCAGTGGGATCTGTACTCATTTTGCTGTGAGACAACGGCTGCTCGCTGCGGAGTTCAGGTGCCTCGCATTCTCCGAGATGATTTCTTAGGCTTTAGTGTTTGTTGATCATGTATGCCTGGAAACTTCATCAAGGATTTTTTTACTGGCTTAACTTTTATTCTGTCACTTTACATCTCAAGTGGGTCAAGGCCTAGGGTCCAGTTTCTAGAAGCTGTTTATGGAAAAAGATAACTTGGTTGTCATTATATTTGTTATCTTCACAGACAATGGAACAGTTCTGATCCCATTACTGTGACTGTTATTCAGTTAGAATAACTTATCCCTATCTGTCCCATTCAGCTGGCCTGAGGGAGCAAAGTTTTCCTGTGCGAAACCGGTATGTAAAGTTAGCCTCTGTAAAACAAGAATTTATCTTAGTTTTTCCCTATGAAACAGTTCTACCTATTTTTGAAGCACCATTCTTTTTTTCTTTTTTATTTACTTTGCCTGGCATTCTGTACCTTGAAATGATTGGGAAGAACGTTTTGTTTGTTTGTTTTGTTTTTTCTCTTAAAATCAGAGGAGGTTCTGTTCATGTCAGAAAGTTTCAGTATGCAAGGTATTAAATCACAAACACTAAGCCCTTTTTTTTACTGACTTGGGTAAGATTGTGAATATATGTATTGTACTCTAATCTGACAAAGTAAAGTATGCTTTTTAGCATGGCCACACAGTCTGGAACCATATGTGCTGTATTTTCTTATCTTACTTTCCTCCTTCCTTGCCTTTAGGTCACACATCCCCAGTCCTCTTTACTGTCATCTACAAAACTCACTATTGTCTGTACAATTGGCTCTCTGCCCTGCGCTGTTCGGCAGGGGTTGGCAAACTATATTCTGTGGTTCAAATTCAGCATGCCACTGATTTTAGTAGAGGAAGTGTTATTGGAATAGAGCCAGGTCCATTCATTTACACATTGTCTGATTGCTTTAAATCTACTTTTCAACTGTTGAGTACAGGCAACAGAGACTGGATGACCCACAAAGCCTAAAAATGTTTACTGTCTGGTCTTTCATAGAAAGTTTGCCCATTTCTGATATAAGGTTCTGCTCTTGATCCCAAAGTAGCTGGATGTCCTTGGTAAGCCATCTTGTCTTTCTTGCTCTTTTAAAAATGAGAAGGTTGAACTAGCCAGCTTCTCCAGGGTGATGGGATTCATTCAGCTTGGCACAATTGGCAAGACTTACAGTCCAGACCAAACCCAGTTCTGCTTGTGCTTCTCGGTTCTCTCCAGAATCCCAGGCGCTTAATTGTATGCTGCAATCTACTCTGCATATTTAATTAGCTTATTCTAACTCATAGGTACTACCTAGGTATTTAAGTCACTTGGGAGAAAGACAGTTAAGCTGTAATATGAAGGATAAATAAGAAATGAAAGTGAGGAGAAAAATGAACACGAGCTTTTGCCAGAAATAGCATTTTCATCCACATTGCATTGCCTTAAATTTTAACATTTTCCACTCGTTTGTGAAACATGAAGAAAGGAAAAATACTACAATTCACTTGTGATACACTCTTATTATGAAATGTATGTTGACTTCAGAATCTGAAAAATGTACATTTGGAAAAAGTACTATCAATGAAATATACCATGATGGTACCTCTGGAGAAAGCCAATGTGATTACAGAAACAGGACTAAAAGAATCCTTAATATGGGAAGAGATAAGAAGAGGCTCCCTCTTTGTAAAATTCGCAGAAGTTTAGGTGATTACAACAGAGGGGCCTATAAGAATATAAACAGAAGAGCTGCCTTTAGGTTAGAGGACGTATCCTTTACCATAACAGGAGTATTAGAAGAGAGAATAAATGTATATGTTGGCATGAATTGAGGGTTAAAGCACAGATAGGAAAAGAAATTGCCACCATATTGTTGCAGGAAGGGGGACCCCTTCCAGGGCCTGAAACTGGCTCAATTTCAGTTGAGCCATTTCAAATTCTGAAAGATGATGCTGTGAAAGTGCTGCATTCAATATGCCAGCAGTGGCCACAGGACTGGAAAAGGTCCATTTTCATTCCAATCCCTAAGAAAGGCAATCCCAAAGAATGCTCAAACTACCGCACAATTGCACTCACCTCACATGCTAGTAAAGTAATGCTCAAAATTCTCCAAGCCAGGCTTCAGCAATACATGAACCATGAACTTCCAGATGTTCAAGCTGCTTTTAGAAAAGGCAGAGAAACCAGAGATCAAATGGCCAATATCCGCTGGATCATCGAAAAAGCAAGAGAGTTCTGGAAAAACATCTATTTCTGCTTTATTGACTATGCCAAAGCCTTCAACTGTGTGGATCACAATAAACTGTGGAAAATTCTGAAAGAGATGGGAATACCAGACTACCTGACCTGCCTCTTGAGAAACCTGTATGCAGGTCAGGAAGCAACAGTTAGAACTGGACATGGAACAACAGACTGGTTCCAAATAGGAAAAGGAGTACGTCAAGGCTGTGTATTGTCACCCTGCTTATTTAACTTATATACAGAGGACATCATGAGAAATGCTGGGCTGGAAGAAGCACAAGCTGGAATCAAGATTGCTGGGAGAAATATCAATAACCTCAGATATGCAGATGACACCACCCTTATGGCAGAAAGTGAAGAGGAACTAAAAAGCCTCTTGATGAAAGTGAAACAGGAGGGTGAAAAAGTTGAATTAAAGCTCAACATTCAGAAAACTAAGATCATGGCATCTGGTCCCATCACCTCATGGGAAATAGATGGGGAGACAGTGGAAACAGTGTCAAGACTTTATTTTTTCGGGGCTCCAAAATCCCTGAGGATGGTGACTGCAGCCATGAAATTAAAAGATGCTTACTCCTTGGAGGGAAAGTTATGACCAACCTAGAAAGCATATTAAAAAGCAGAGACATTACTTTGCCAACAAAGGTCCGTCTAGTCAAGGCTATGGTTTTTCCAGTGGTCATGTATGGATGTGAAAGTTGGACTGTGAAGAACGCTTAGTGCCTAAAAATTGATGCTTTTGAACTATGGTGTTGGAGAAGACTCATGAGAGTCCCTTGGACTGCAAGGAGATCCAACCAGTCCATCCTAAAGGAGATAAGTTCTGGGTATTCATTGGAGGGACTGATGCTGAAGCTGAAACTCCATACTTTGGCCACTTCATGCGAAGAGTTGATTCATTGGAAAAGACCGTGATGCTGGGAGGGATTGGGGGCAGGAGGAGAAGGGGACGACAGAGGATGAGATGGTTGGATGGCATCACCGACTCAATGGGCATGAGTTTGAGTAAACTCCGGGAGTTGGTGATGGACAGGGAGGCCTGGCATGCTGCGATTCATGGGGTCACAAAGAGTCAGACACGACTGAGCGACGGAACTGAACTGAACTGAAGAGAGGTATTAGGATTAGGATGGGTGAAGAGATCATTCTGGCATATTTGGTCTTCACTGTTTATCTTGATTTTACCCTATTAGCAAGACTGCTTTCTAAGGACACATTTATTCATTTTTCATAGAAGCTGGAGAAATGAAACAAACAATGGGATTCCTTTTAAGACACTGCTTTAAAGATAATGCAGTTGAGACATTAATATTACTGTGCCTTTGAAGCAGGGAGCTTAGGGTTTGGAGCATTTGGGCATTTGCGATATCTACTTTGGTTCAGAATAAACCCTTGAGTTGATACCCATATTTATTTGATGATTCTCTGTATTCCTCAAAATAATTAATCAAACTCAAGTGAAATAATCAGTTTCTTCTCTGAAATTTGGAATTGAAGGACCACTGATCAGTTTCACAGTTGCTACACCTGTAATGCATGAAATGAGAAGTGGATGCCCAACTTCTATGCCTCCACGTGGTACAAGTAGTAGAGAAACTGATTAATCTAATAAGAAAATATGAAAAAATCTAGTAAGATTCGATTAAATCTAATCTAATAAGAAAATATGAAAAAACTTATAAGATCTAACAGGAAGAAAAAGACAATATGGTTCTCATTCTCTATAAAGCTGGTTCTCAATTTTGCTCCTAGATTTTATTAACTACTTTCTTCAGCCATATATAAATGTAATGCTATTTAAAGGGACATATACTGGAAGCAGTTTGAATATTCTACAACCTCACCACTTCATGATAAAGCAGTAAATTGCTACATGAATATGAAAACATTCCAGGTATATCTTACATCAATATTTATTTCATAATTCATGAACCTATATGATTCATTACTTAAATTTCAAAGAAATGGATCCAATGCATACTCGGATATGGTCAAAAAGACCTCTCTTGCTAATAATTATTAACATTAGATTTATAAAAATAATTATCATAATAATTAGCAGTGTAGATTTAACTCTTCCAGCATGATGCCCTGAACTTAAAGCAATTCTCACATAAGTTTTGAATAATGTAAAATACATAACACTTAACAAATTTTTCTGGCTTCCCTGTTAGTTCAGTTGGTAGAGAATCTGCCTGCAGTGCAGGAGACCCCAGTTTGATTCCTGGGTTGGGAAGATCCCCTGGAGAAGGGATAGGCCACCCACTCCAATATTCTTGGGCTTCCTTGGTGGCTCAGCTGGTAAAGAATCCGCTTGCAATGCAGGAGACCTGAGTTCAATCCCTGGGTCGGGAGAGAATTTCACGGACTATACAAATCCATGGGGTCACAAAGAGTTGGACAGGACTGAGAGACTTTTAACAAATTTTCCAGTATATTGCAATGGATTGGTCCTAAACTCCTTTTCTTGTTTAAGTGTAAACTCAAGGGAACACTTTCAAGCAAGCATCAATGGAAAAAAAATGGAACTCTGGATTTAAAACATACACTTTAGGAAAATCAAGAATCAGAGGAGGAAATTATTATTGGGAAAGCAATGGATAAAATGTCCTTCCATGAAATTTTCTTCTCTTCCATATACAGGAAGCTATGACTTTGAGGCCCAAGTATAGTCAGAAGTGAACATATAAATAAAGAAGCCCCATGAGTAGTCTAGTCTATTTAGATCTTACAATGGCAAAATGAGTTTTCCAAAAAACACATATGAGAACTTCAGCTCAGGACTTCACCAGCATTCTTTCAACAAATAGTTATGAAAGTCATCCTCTAGAGTGGATAGATAAAAATATGTTAGAAATGATAAATGCCATGAATAAATAGAAAATGGCAGGCTTTACTTTTTTAAAAACAGGAGATATGGGTCTAGGACTGGGTCATATACTTATTAGGAAATACATCCTCATACGGTGATATATAGTGCTACTCAAGCTGACATAAAGGAGGTAACTGACTCTTATGTAGAAAACCAGGGGTTGAATAATAAGGTATTAGAAGAGTGAATCTTGAGGGAGAACAGAAAAGGTCCATTTACAATGGAGCTGCTATAATCAGGGATTTGGAGGGCGCACAACATATCTGGGAGAAATTTTAGATGACCACACTCGGCCCAGCTTTATTTCAGCTCCATATTGATCTCCTGAAAGCAAATTTTGGCAGATCTATCACAGACTTCTGCACCGCTGCTGTTATCCATGATCACCTGTTTTTAACATGTTTTGATTTATTTGCTTATTTGTTGAATATAGCATTTTATACTTATCTCAACTAAACTTCATCTGGCAAGATGAAAGGCATGTGACTTCAGCTGACCAAATTCCTTTGATTCTGGTCCCATCATCCAAATTATCAGTGAAAATTCTTTTTTTTTCATATCCTAGGCAAATTTAGTAACATGAAATCTTTTTTCTCCCTAATAGTTAATGCAATTTTGAATAGATCAAATTATGTACATAGCCAGAAGATACATTTCCCTCAGAAGATACTTTTAGAGTGAAATGAAACTAATTATCAGAACACTAGTAAACTACTTCAAATTATTATGAATGTCATTCAACTCATTTTCCATTGCTAATCACAAGAGGAGTATGGAAGACTTTTCCAAATGAGTTATTGAGTTCTGAATATGTTTTTGATGAGAAAATCCTGAAAATACTATTCACATTGACTCTATGATAGCTCCCACAGAACAGTGATTCTTTTTCTTTTAAATGTTCCAAAAACAATATATGTCCAAATACTTTTTAGCACTGGGACCAAGAGAATGGCCTATATTTTAATAAATCAAGAGTATATCAGCTCTTTCCTCCCCTGAATTTATCTTCCTCATTTTTCTAAGACTTAGTAAATTTGACTGGGTGATTTATCAGCCTCCTCTATAAAACTGCATCATAAAAACAAGGTGGAATTTATCTGATATTTATTTGAAGCAGTGAAAAGCTAACTTAAAAGCTTGCTTACTTGACTTGGTCGTCATTTCCATAGTGACCTCACTAGTTTTGCCTTTTTCAGTCTGAAAATCACCTTGAAAGAAAATAGAAGGAAATGTAAAACGGATAAACTAAAATATAAAAGGTTTAACATTAACAAACAAAGACAGTAGATCATTGCAGATATGAAAATACAAACTGAGGTCATTTCAATTTCAAAATTATTCCAGAAGGACTGCCTATGCTCTGTACTATGCCATTCTGCACCATAATGTAATAGACTGTGGGAAGCAAAGTGGCCATGATCTACCAAGTTATGAATAACAGTACATCTCAGTGCAAGAAAAAATGCCTAAAAAATGTCTGATAAGAGAGGTTCCCTATTTTGCTGGCAAAACAGGATTTGCAAAATAATTGCTTTCTTTACCTTTTGTGGGATAACAATTATTTAGTCACTAACTTGTATGTATTATGTCCTGAAAAAGACTTTGATAGATATCTAGATACCTATGATCATTAATGCACTAATAACATTCTGGTTAATGATCTCTTTCAGAATTCATTTGATGCATCTAAAAACTTACTTTCAAAGTAAGTTTGAAAATTTGTGTTTTGAATGCTATTCAACTGAGCACAAGCATTTTGGAATATCCCATCTCTATGTTGGAAAATCACTTATATGTACACCAAAGCATGTGTTTCCCCCAGAGCTGTCCTTGCCCTGGGCTTCTCACATAATTGTCGTTCTCTTTCCAACCATGCATCTCTTCCCTTGCAGTTCAACAGATAACACAGGTTCACAGGGAAAGTAGAGTGGTGATGAAGAAACTAGACCCTATAGTGCTACTTGAAACTGCACAGTCATGTGAAGATCAAAGTTCCAAACTGTCTTAGCCTACCTTTGATCTTCAAATAGGCACACTTAGGTTGTATCCTCATGGGGCTAGAGGATTGACTGTTTGGACTAAATTGGTGATTTCTGCACCGATTTTTGTAAAACTTAGTTGAGTCTCCATGGACAGACAAGATTGGCTAGAATGACTGTTTTCACTTTTTAATGCTCTATAGACATTGTCAGAAAACATCAAAGTTTCACATGTTGAAACAGTTTTTTGTTGTTGTCACTTTTTTTTGAAGACAGATTTTATTTACAATTACTGTAAAATTTCACCCTAATAAATCACATTTTAATAGATGATTTTTACTTTCTTTAATAAAAGAAAATAAATGTAACTCCTTATGAAAATTTACTTTGTGATAAATAAACGTTAACTAATTTTTAAAAGATGTCTGCTTACCAAAATACTTTTAGGTTTACTTTTGCAGGTAAATGAAAAGGACAATATTAGTCAAGGTACTTTTTCCAAAAAAGATTTTGAATGGAGACATTGTTAGCTTCCTCATCCCATTGTTAAAAAAGATCAAAGGATTTTTGGAGCTAGGAATAATGCAACTCACATTTAAGATAAGTACTGGTCAGAGGTAGCTTGAAATCCATCTCTACAGTCTGGAAAATACTCTATAATGCATGGACCCAAGGACAGTGATCTGCTTTCATCATACTGGCAGAAAATCACAGTAAGAGATTAAAGTATGACTATTAAAAAAAACAGTTCTGCTTTTAACAGCATATTTTGTATTTTTTTATGTATCCATTTACAAATATATAAACTTTGGAGTAATGTGGTAATTTAATCCTCAAAGGAGATAAACACACCAACCCACATCATTTACAAAGTTCCTTATAGCCATCACTAACTTTATATTCCTCCTCTAAAGGGAATTTAATCATCCATCTGACATCATTTAAAACCTAAAACTTTTTGTCATGTTAAACCTTTATTGTATATAATTTAGAAATTGCTGACACATAAAAAGAAGAAAAATCTCCCATAAAATCCTAACCTTACCACCCGGAGATAAATAACATTACCATTATAGTATAGTTTTTGAGAGATCTCTCTCATCAATTATATATGTATATTTTTAAAGAAAATTGCTTCCAACTTATAATTTTAAACAAAATATATCATGAATATTGTTCCATGTCGGATATTATTTTACAATTTTAATTGTAGGATTTTAATGTACTGTGTAAAGCAGCTTTGGAAATCAACCCTGAATATTCACTGGAAAGACTGATGCTGAAGCTGAAACTCCAATACTTTGGCCACCTGATGTGAACAGCTGACTCATTGGAAAAGACCCTGATGCTGGGAAAGACTGAAGGCAGGAGGAAAAGGGGACGACAGAGGATGAGATGGTTGGATGGCATCACTGACTCAATGGACATGAGTTCGAGTAAACTCCAGGAGTTGGTGATGGACAGGGAGGCCTGGTGTGCTGCGTTTCATGGGTCGCAAAGAGTCAGACTCGACTTCGTGACTGAACAACAAGCAAGAAAGCAGCTTTAACGATCCATTTAACTTTGTTTAAACTTTTGAACACAACTTATTGTCTTTGAAGTAAATCCATAAGAAGATGTTACAGAGAAATGATAATAAATGAAGCAGTTATATTTTAATAAATACTGCTGTTTCTGTTTACTCATCAACATATTATAGTGGTTGATTTAACAAATATTAAAAAAGATCAAACCTTACAAGCACTTAGGAAATTTACTTTTCATTATAACTGTATAATCCTCTTTTGATATAATGTGGTAAAGAGCTTAGAGAAATAAAACAAGTTTTCTAAGTGGAAAATAGCACGGTTAATTTGAAAAACACAGAAGAAAAGGGGGAAAAAAACTTATCCTGTTTTTATTTACTGCATCCATAGGAACTGAATCTGATATCCTCCCTAAAGTATATACATCTGCTTTAAATAGATTTTCTTGATTATAACACCATCTGATATCCTGAGAAACTCAAACAACTCTTCCATTCAAAGCTATCACACTTTTCATCCAAGAATCTCAGAGTTCAATGAAAGCACTCTCTGGCTTTTTCCCATGGGTTCTTCTAATCCTGCTGGGCAGGTCAGGAGAACTGTCAGCAATTATGACATCACTGATATTTTCTCCAGTTTTAGAAGTCCTAGGCTCACCTGGCTTACGGCTTCTAGCTGTTCCTGCATTGTCTTCTTCAGCAGCTCCTTGGGAAGTTAACTACATGGGCAGGCTCTGATTCACTTCTCTCTGTATTCTTTTTCTCTCTCTGCTTCTCCTTCTGTTTCTGTCTTTCTGTCCATGCCTCTCTTCGTTTTATCTGAATCCCAGGGGAAAAGGCCTTTAGTGTTTCTAACCATTTACTGTTAAGTTCAACTTCTTTTAGACCCATGTAACACTCAAACTAGATGTCCTTACCAAAACTCAACTTCACTCATTATCTAAGTCCACACTTCTTTATTATATATCTTTATAAAAACACAAAATGGAAAGAATGTCTTTATCAAGTCTTTTTTTATGTAACTAATTTTACTATTCACATTATAACTGTTGCAACAAAGTCTGATGAATGCTTTACATGTTCTTTGGCCTGAATGCATGTATGACTTTGAACTCTTTCCCTAATTTCAAATGGATAGAATTCAGAGATTAAATCTTGTTTACATTTTGGCATACATAAACTAAAGGACAGAAAAAAGCTGTGTTTAAAAAAATAAAATGTTTGTTTCCTTGTCACTATTATTTCACCCTTCATAACTACAATTACATAAGATTTGTGTTCAGTCACACTCAGGCATGTCCGATTCTTTGTGGCCCCGTGGACTGTAGCATTACAGCCCACCAGACTCCTCTGCCCATGAAACTTTCCAGGAAAGAACACTGCAGGAGGGTGCCATTTCCTACCCCAGGGGATCTCCCTAACCCAGGGATCGAACCACGTCTCCTGCATTGACAGGTGGATTCTTCACCACTAGTGCCACCTGGGAAGCCCACAATGATGAAAACTTAATTTTACCATGATTCTGAATTCCCATAATACAAATTATTTCATAGGAAAATATATTATCATCTAGTCTAATTAGGCAAATACCAAATAAAGTTTTCTATTTTCCACAAAGTGGAAACAAAAGGCTACAGGTTTTTCAACAGCTATCTTTTGATCATAGTTCTTGATTTCTTCCAGGGACCACCAGAGTTCTCTGCAAGGGCAAGCGGCCTTGGAGGCTCTCTAACTGTGGGTTTGATAGAAGGTAAGATCAGTGCAAGATGTACACAGAAAAACTGAGACAGATTTGCAAGACAGAGAGGGGAGTCAGTTCCTTCTGCTAGATCACGTCATATCCAGGCCTCGGCTATTTGATCACAGTGTAATTTATCTGGATCACTCACCATATAATTCAGAGGCTGCTGCAGGGGTCTGGAATTTGGGCTCTGGAATCAAACTGGGCTCGATGGACTTACCTACCCTCAGCAGCTACGCCAACTTGTCCACATCATCGAATCTCTCTGGGCTTTAGTTTCCATTCTGCTCTACAGAACAATAATATTCATATTCAGTTCAGTTCACTTCAGTCACTTAGTCATGTCCGACTGTTTGCGACCCCATTGATGCTTTTGAACTGTGGTGTTGGAGAAGATTCTTGAGAGTCCCTTGGACTGCAAAGAGATCAATCCTAGGTGTTCACTGGAAGGACTGATGCTGAAGCTGAAACTCCAATACTTTGGCCACCTGATGCAAAGAGCTGACTCACTGTAAAAGACCCTAACGCTGAGAAAGATTAAGGGCAGGAGGAGAAGGGGACGACAGAGGATGAGATGGTTGGATGGCATCACCGACACAATGGACATGAGTTTGAGCAAGCTCCGGGAGTTGGTGATGGACAGGGAAGCCTGGCGTGCTGCGGTTCATGGGGTTGCAAAGAGTCGGACACAACTGAGTGACTGAACTGAACTGAACTGGACCGCAGCACACCAGGCCTCCCTGTCCATCACCAGCTCCCGGAGCTTGCTCAAACTCATCTCCATCAAGTTGGTGCTGCCATCCAACCATCTCATCCTCTGTCTCCCCTTCTCCTCCTGCCCTCAATCTTTCCCAGCCGCAGGGTGTTTTCAAATAAGTCAGCTCTTCACATCAGGTGGCCAAATTATTGGAGTTTTAGCTTCAGCATCAGTCTTTCCAATAAATGTTCAGGGCTGATTTCCTTTAGGATGGACTGGCTGGATCCCCTTGCTGTCTAAGGGACTCTCAAGAGTCTTCTCCAACACCACAGTTCAAAAGCATCGATTCTTCAGCACTCAGCTTTCTTTATGGTCCAACTCTCATCCCTATTACTCATTTCTTAAAATTGTTCTAAGAGGTAAAAACATGAGTCTGTGAGATATGACCACCAAGAAAAGCACTCAGTGAGTATCAGTATTATCTGCTAGTTCCAAGCAGAGGACATTCCTCTTGGGCATCTGAGTATGTAAACACCAAGCACTAGAATGTGGACGGTTTTTATTCACTTCCTTGTCTCAACTGCCTCTACAGTGATCTAAATGCCATCATTTTGCTTTCTTCTGTTTTTTTCTGTTGCAAAATTGAAGCTTTGCCAAAACTCATAATACTATTCAACACTATTTTGCTAACTGCTCATCTTGCTCAATTTGAATCTGTGTTTCCAAACGTCGGCAAATTGTATGCCTTTTCCCCCCACCCTGCTAAGTCTACTTTATTGTCAATATGGTCATAGACAACATTATAAATTGAATTTATTTCATCTTTTCCTGTTGTATTATAGTAAGACCTTATTTAGAGTTATGGTTCCCAATTCTCACTGTGTATCAGAATCATCTGGAGAGATTATAAGAATACTGCTCCCTGACCAATTAGAGGGGGAGAGTCTGGAAGTTGTTACTTGTTTTTATCTCCAAAGTTAATCCAAATGCACTGCCAGAGTTGAGAACTGCTGATGAAGGGACAATTGAAAAGACTGCTTTTCCCTCCAAGGCATAATCAAGAAACTTTAGCCATGGTTAATTATTCAACAGCTTTGAGTTTACCAAGATAGACCTTGGGATACCGAAGACTCAAGACAGTCTGAACAACTTTAAAACAAATCAATCCAAAAGAAAAACTCTTTACGTTATTCTCCAGTTATTAGAAATTTTAAAAGGCTAATGCAATGCTATATGTTTATTTCATCTCTATGACAACTAAAGCAGAAGTAATAAGACAATCTTTCAGTGCAATACCAAAACTCCCAGGTCATTCCTCTTTCATGCTGTGCACTGCATTTGGAGCAGGCTCCAACCATATCTGTTGCAATTGCATTGTGCCTGGTATATGCCTGATGTACAAGTGCATATCATAAATAATGGAAAAAGGACAAATTGACTTTATAGATAACATAATTACCGACTTTAGGATCAATTAAAGCAGTAAAGATGTTAAATTTACCTGATGTTCCCATTAATTTGGTACATGGTCCCAAACAACTAAATGCCACTGTACAAAAAGATTCAATTTACCATATGTTGCAATTCTACTGTAATTGCCATTGATCACTAAGTCACATTCTCTTTGTTGGATTATTAACAAGTGAAGTAACACTCTATTATTATCCATTTGCCACCAGTCATGTACAGTATAAGGTGAGAGGCAATGTTTATATATTGCTGAATAAAAACATCTAAGAAACGGTTTACTCTGTTAATGGTGACTGCAAAGTACATTTTAAAATTGACCCATTCATCTATTAATTTGTTTTCCTCACTAAGAATTCTTCATTCTTATTATTCCTATTTCTTTAACTTAACAGGAAATAAAGTGATATTTCTTCAAACTTTAAGCATCCATTCTCAGTACGGGTTTAAAAGATATCAGACACCTCAAAAAAAAAAAAAAACCCACCATCATGTCAGAGCAATAACAGAATGAAACAACTCATCTTCAAATAAGTGGTCCTCTAACTCTTTCAAATATACAAAGACTGGTAATATGCAGATAGGCCAGTTTAATGGACCTGCAACAATATTTGAAAGACATTCCCCCAGCCCCCATGTTTCTATGAAGCAGAAATCCTATATAAACCCTATTAGTTTAGGGTCAGTTAGTACATTTTACAAACCTTAAAACTGGAACTCAAGAAGCGCTAATACTCTATGTACTCTTCCCTAGATTTTCCTACCAGGTTGCTGCCATCTGTATGAAGCCAGTTAGGAAGACTATCCATCATCTCTAGCTGAAGGGAAGCTTGCCACAAACAGTGTGTGCACGTGACCAGTGACACCTTTTGAGCGAGTTCACTCTTTATGTGCTCAGCTGAGAATTCTACAGCTTTCTGTTATTAGAGGTGAAAGAGGCCACAGAGGCCTGCATCTGGCCAGCTGGCTTCCCTGAATCACCCTGTGAAGGCAACATCAGCTAGAAAAAAGAACCCCCAACTTAACCTCTGTTCTGTAGCATTAAAAAGAGCCAGAGTTGGATTTTAAAAAGTAAAGAAGGAAATTAATCTAGGAGGCTATTCAGCTAGTATCCAACAGGATGGGGTCAGCGAATCCCATAGTCTGTACCTGCCTTTACCAGTACTGAAACTCAGTTTAGGCATTTCCCCCAAGGAATACTCAATGTCTCAATTCTTTTATTACACGTATGTCCTCAGTTTTGTAAATCCTGCACTGTGATAATTGCAGTCTAGGCACGTGTGTGTGTGTGTGTGTGTGTGTGTGTGTGTGTGTGTGTGTCAGTTCTGTCTGACTCTGTGACCCATGAACTGTAGCCCACCAGCCTCCTCTGTCCATGGAATTCTCCAGGCAAGAACAGTAGAATGGGATTGCTATAAGCACCTGTATTCTGACCTAAATAACTCCAACACTTCCATTACTGCAACAAGTGCCCTTGTTCCATGCATGTCCCCTTTCCATCTATTTCATACACCATAATCAGATTCAGAAAACTGCATTCCAAATTCAATCATGCCATTTGACTGCTTAAAGATTTATGGCCACTGATTTGCCTTTAGTTAAAACCCAAAGGTATTATTAAGGTTTACAGGGTTCTTGTCACGTCCAGTTTCTCTTACCTCTTCCTTACTTACTCTGTTTGATTAAGAGATGCAAACTTTTCCTTCCTCTCCATTCACAACATGTCCCTCTCTGGACTCTCATGAGAGTTACCCTTTCCCTTGCCCTGCCCCCTTTCATATCCGTAACTCCTAGTCATCATTCTCATCTTCTTACCTGCAACTAAATAAGGGAAATTATTTTCTCATGATTCATGTGGTTCTCCTTGCTCCCTCTATGCAGGGCTTCTGCTCCACGCAATCCCTGTTGGAAGGCACATTCCTACCCTGATGCAATGATCAGTCAGCATATATTTGTCTATATCGATAATTATAAGCACTTAGAGGACTGATGCTGCAGCTGAAGCTCCAATACTTTGGCCACTTGTTGCTAAGAGCCAACTCATTGGAAAAGACTCTAATACTGGGAAAGACTGAAGGCAAAAGGAGAAGGGGGCAGCAGAGGATGAGACGTTAGCATCATCAACTCAATGGCCGTGAACCTGAGCAAACTCCAGGAGACAGTCAAAGACAGGGGAGCCTGGTGTGCTGCAGCCCGTGGAGTTGCTGAGAATCGGACACAACTGGGCACTGATCAACAACAGGAGCTGTGTTTCTCAGAAGAACGAAAGAATGAATGAGCAACATGTATTTGATAAGTCAAAATGTATCAATGGATCTTAAGTCCTATTATTTTTTAAGTTAATGCCATTTTACGAAATTGCAGCTCAAATTCTGTTCTTTAAAGCATCTGTAGTCTCAGGACAAATATTTCTATAATCAATAAAATATTTTTGTTTGAATGAATTATTAAATATAAAATATATTTTACCAAAAGAAGTTTCACATTGAATATAATCTGCATTTTAATCTAATGCATACTTTTATTTTAAGCTAGCATAGAAAAATAACATAATTAATGGGTACATAATATACCAACATGTATATATTACAAACATTATTTTGTATCTGTTATTATAAGTTTAGGTCATTTATAATTCTGAACTATTAAAAAGTGTCTGGATATTTATTTCTTGCTTTATTAAGCAATGACTTAAAGATAATCTTAGCTTTTCTAGATAATGACATCATGTTTAGCTTCAATTATTGCACAAGACTGTGATACATTATGCTTTTAGTTAATAATTTTTTTAACTTTATAAAATTTTTCTTACACTTTTTGATCAAAAATGTGTTCAAGTCTCTACTGTGACTTTTTTTTTATGGTTTCTTTGACTCCACACATAGTATAAATCAGATCACTTCATGTTTCCCTGTGTGCCTGTCTACAATTTTTAATTCATTGCTTCTAAATCACTGAAAGTTTAGAAGCCAGAACACTAGGCTTGCTAGAAACACATAGAAACATAAATGAATTATCTGATTGAAGTACTGGTATGACCCTCAAGCTTTTACTCAATACTTTGCACATATAAATACAGATATACACATATACATACATTACACACACTCTCAGGGCATTTGCATCAATTTTATACACTCTGAAGCACTGCATCTGAGTTTACTGGAAAAGTTTACAACAACCATTTAAATGTGCATTCATTATAATGCACGTTTAGAGCTACTGTATAGGCTACTATAAATGGCTATCCAGTAAATAAATAAATAAATAGCTATTTCAAGAGAATTGAGTAATTTCCCAAAGGTAAAGTTCTCGTTTTTGAAATGGTATGGATTATTTCATGACTGCTGCTATCTAGTCCTCAAAACACATTTGACATTACTTTGAGTAGAATCTGAAAGTTATTAAAAAGTTAAATTGCATTAGATCAACTGAGCTATATTTAAGTCATTTAATGAATCAACATGTTGATATAGAACCCTATGCTCCTGCTCAGTCGTGTCCAACTCTTTGTGACCCTACGAACTGCAGCCCGCCAGGCTCCTCCGTTCATGGGCTTCTCCAGGCAAGAATAGTGGAGTGGGTTGCCATGTCCTACTCCAGGGGATCTTCTCAATCCAGGGACTGAACCAGCATCTGCCAATCAGGGGATCTTCTCAATCCAGGGACTGAACCAGCATCTCCTGCATTGGCAGGCAGATTCTTCACCACCTAGTCACTGGGGAAGCCCCATACAACTGTGTGTGTGTGTGTGTGTGTGTGTGTGTGTGTGTGTGTCTGTGTCTGTGTGTGTCTGTGTGTGTGTGTGTCTGTGTGTGTCTGTGTGTCTGTGTGTGTGTTAGCCGCTCAGTCGTGTCTGACTCTTTGCCACCCCACAGACAGTAGCTCACCAGGTTCCTCTGTCCTTGGGGGTCTCCAGGCAAGAATACAGGGGTGGGTTGTCATGCCCTTCTCCAGGGGATCTTCCTGACCCAGGGATCAAACCTAGGTCTCCTGCATTGCAGGGGGATCCTTTACCTTCTGAGCCACTATAGAACTCTGTAGTTACAATTCAGGTATGAAATTTGCATCTATTTTTAACATCTCACATCCCTGAGCTTAGCTAATGATTAAAGAAAGAAATTTCAGGTGAGCTGTGTGTGTTGTGCAAGTGTTAGGCACTCAGTTGTGCCCAACTTTTGTGACCCCATGGACTATATCCCGGGCTCCTCTGTCCATGGGATTCTCCAGGCAAAACGACTGGAGTGTGTAGCCATTCCCTTCTCCAGGGAATCTTCCTGACCCAAGGATTGAACCCAGGTCTCTTGCATTGCAGGCAGATTTTTTACCTTCTGATCCACCAGGGAAGCCCTCACATGAATTATGCTTCTGAAAATTCTTAGGTAATCATAGTTCACAATAGCAACAATTGTCTTATACCTGCCCAGCTAAGCTACAAATGAAGGAAGCAAATACTTCAGTGGATGGGTAAACTGTGTCTCTTTAATAAATGTCCCCTGCAAGGAGTCATACAGCCTACGAAAATACTAGACTTTGTTTTCATAAAGATCTGAAATGAGGAATATCACCACATTGTCTTTAACTTCTATTATCACACGAATGTTTGCATTTAATTTTAGTCTAGGACACAGCAGACGAATGTTATACTATCAGATGCTTTCTGTGCCTTTGCTGCCCCCTTAAGACAAATAAACATAAATAAAAATCTAGAGAGAGCCAAACGTTTCCTGAATTAGTTCCTTCAGAAATGTGTTCTTATCATCTTTAAGTGAAGACACACACACACGCCCCCCGCACAGAACAACCAGAACGAAGAGACTAATTGGTTAAAGATTATTAGACAATCAAACGTTTTGACTCTGCTCCATATCAATGAAAATATTACTCTTGTTTAATAGTCTGAGAAAACCATGTATATTTTAAATTTTATAAAGTCTGAGATTGAGCACCTATGTTTGTCAGGATATTTTTACAATTTTTCTTGAAGTAGGTCATTGAGAAAAATAACACCTTGTCACTTTTTATGCATTAATTATAAAACTGAACTCACGACCTTAATTTTCAAGCCTTAGCCATCTAAATAAAAGTATATGGCTCATAGGTGGTTTTATAAGTATTACATGTGGAAAGGAAACATCATATTTAAGGTGATGCATGAAGTAATAAATGCTAAGTTAAAAACAGAATAATGTAAATTCATAAATTTTGAAAGGGGATAGATTATAATGTGATGTTTGCTATTGGCTTTATTTCTAATAAAACAGACAGAAAAACCTGAATACAATTTATCCTTTAAACTAGGTTTTTTCTATAGAATGTGTTAATTTTTAATGAGAAATATTTGTTTTGTTTAAAACAAACCAACATATTTTAGTCAATAAGTAAGCATTGAGCAAAGCATTATATTCAACACTGAGTTGCTATAATCCATCCTTGCATTTATCAGAAGCATGCATCAGTTTTGAGGAGAGGCAATCTATAAACACTAGTAAGAGATACTAAAATTTTCCAAACTCTGCAATATATTATTATGCTGGTTAAAAACCAGAAACCACGTTAGTCTTATCCTTCCCTTTAAGATTTTAACCCATTGATTTAATAAGAGTATTCAATGACCCACCAATATTTTTTAAATACTTTTCTGATTCACATGTATAGATTCAATGTTAATAAATCTGATAAATACTTATTAGAAATCTATAACCATATGTTGAAGACTCAATGTTTTATAAATGCTTGCTTTATTTTTTATTGCAAGATTTAAGAATAAAGGCTATTGCAACTCAAGTCTGCAAAATAATATCCTGTCATTTCTGTTGTTATCTAAATAATTCATCAGAAATAAATCATGACTCGTATTTTTACTGAAGCAGAAATATCTTTAAAATGATTACTTTATAATTCCATACTGAAAACAAATACAGTGGCCTACAAGAAAGTGTGTATGTGTGTGTATGTGTCTGTCTGTGTATGCATCTTGAGAAGTTAGTATACTGAGCAGGGCTGGAAAAAAGTCGTGTGGAAGTCCTCAGAGTGGAACATGTCATCATGAAGGAAGACCCTGTCATTCATCAGAGGGAGTGGAGGTGAAAGGTGTTAGGAGACCAGAACAAGCCTGATTCATATTGGTGATAGCGGCTGATGGTGGAAGTAAACCCAACTTGAATTACATTTGTCCTAAGTCTTCTGACTTTTCAGCTCAATCCCTGTGGTGAAACCACTGTCTCCTGACTGCTGCCATTGCCTCTCTGTTATCATGTGCAGAAGATTAAAAACGCTGTCAGAGCTGGGCATGTCCAATAACCACAGGCAGCCTTGACTGCAAGCAGAAAGCTGTATCAATTCTCCTTTGCATCTGCATCAGCTATGAGAGAGCAATCAGATGCAGCAGCAGGAAGCCTGGCCTCCCTGTGAACACACTGACCACTTCAAGCAGGACGCTGCCCACAATGTCTTGCCAGGCTAGGATGTTCCGGACAGCCAGGAGGCTTTCTAGTTCTGTTCCTAAGCTCAAAGTCCTCAAAATGATCTGTTAGTTCTTCCAATGGATGCCTTTGCCTTCTACAAACAAAATCTGACAATTCAATTGTGAAATCAATCTGTTCTCTTGTAAAAAATAATATTCTGACCCGTAACAATTCTCACGACTATTAAAATCTTTTTTCAGCTTTGTGGAACGTAAAGAGCATGGGAAGAGTATTATATATCATTATACCAATCTGATGTATAATGAAAGTTATCAGTGTTCTAATATCATGAAGAAAACACAGCACAGAAACATCTCCTAACGGAAATGCAAAATTCATTGTAAAAGTCTAAACTGGCAGCCTCCAGAATAGAAACTTTTTCTTGACCATGGTACTGGTGAGATGTTATGTTGTGGTAGCAAATGACCCTAAAATTTTTAGTGGAATTCAATAATACATAGTTCTGTTTTTCTCTCTCATGTTGCATATTTCTCATTGATCAGCTGCATGTTCTCTACTCTGGAACCAAGAGCTTTAAAATAATCTTATCTATATCATTGTAAAACAAAAAATGATAAAAGGAATTGAAAACTTGTAAACTCCCTGTTCAGAAGCGGCAAATATCCTTTCTGTATTGCATATTTCACTGGCCTAAATAAGTCACATGGACAAAACTGATATCACTGGTGTGGCCAAGCATTCTCCTTGCAGGGAAAGGCAGTATAAATGGTAACAAGGCCAGACTTGACATCAACAGGGTGGGGAAGTGAAATTCTTTCACAGGAAGGACAGAAATATTTGAGGGGAATAATACAGTCCTCCAAAATCTTAAAGGTGCCAAGGTATCTAGGAAGTAAATCCTGATTAGTACACAGCAGGATAACATCCTAGACATGAAGATAGGCTTCAGTTCAGTTCAGTTCAGTCACTCAGTTGTGTCTAACTCTTTGTGACCCCATGGACTGCAGCATGCAGTCAACTGTCCAGCATCAACTCCCTGAGTTTACTCAAACTCATGTCCATCGAGTCGGTGATGCCATCCAACCATCTCATCCTGTCATCCCCTTCTCCTCCTTCCTTCAATCCTTCCCAGCATCAGGATCTTTTCAAATGAGTCAGTTATTTGTATCAAGTGGCCAAAGCATTAGAGTTTCATCTTCAGCATTAGTCTCCCAATGAATATTCAGGATTATTAGGATTGACTGGTTGGATCTCCTTGCAGTCAAAGGGACTCTCAAGAGTCTTCTCCAACACTACGGTTCAAAAGCATCAATTCTTTGGTGCTCACATTTCTTTACAGTCCAAATCTCACACCCATACAAGACTACTGGAAAAACCACAGCTTTGACTAAATGGATCTTTTTTGGAAGACAGGCTTAGATTTAGACAAATCTGGGCAAGGAAACTCTAAGTTCACGTCACAACTGAAAGCTTGTTATCATAGAAGTGAGTGATTTAAAGAGTACGTTGAAATTGGGTGGCCTTTATGTATCTAGGGAGCAAGATTGATATGGTAAGCTTTGGAATTCCTCCCTTTTATAGATATATCACCTGTGCCTAATTTTTTCTATGTTGTCTTTAATGAAGTCCTTTGGAAGTTTCAGGTATCTCCTACTAAGCAAAGTAGTTTTGAGTGGGCAGATGGTTATAGGGTTACCTGTGGTTCCAAGATAGTGTGCTTGTTAATGGCAGAGAAAGCGAGTGAAATGACATCAAGGGAAGATAAAATTCAGAGTCCCAGGGGTAATGCCACTTGCTCCTGTTACTTCATCTCTAGAAATACTCCTCCAGCATTAATCATCTCAAAATGTAGGTTTTATTTTATTAGTAGAGGCAGCGTGCCCTTGTGTACCCTAAAGGATTAAAGTTGATTCTATAAGCAAGGGGAGATACGACATAATTTTAGTCAAAGCCTATTATGAGATATTTGCATTTTTAGAAATGTGTTTATAAATGCAATAAAATGCATTTATATATTGGCCTTACAAATAATTATTAGAAGTGATAGGATTCTCATAGCATCCTTAACATCTCATTTCTTTGTATGTAAAACAATGACTGGTAAGGCACAGGGTAGTACAATTTAACTGACCAAAGATAGAGCAAATTTAAACAGAGAAGTCCATTTTTGTGATTTCTTCCTTTTTCCAATTAGAAGTAAACTGAGGTTTCTATCACTTCAAGGCTCCAGGTTTCTAGACAATCTGACGATCGTGTTTATCATGGCCAAATACTCCCAAGTGTTAAGTGTTCAGAGGGCTCCCTGAGCACTGGTCTGCTCCACTCTTGGTGTCTCTCAGGTTCTAATCCTCTTCTGATCCAGTAGCGGAACAGCATGGAGCTCATGAAAATGAAACCTGGGAAGGTCTGCATATAACTCACACTGAGGAGGATAACTGAGCCTAGCTTTCCACTGTTCTAATTGTATGCAATCAGTGTTCTTGCTGCCTGGAAAACTGGGAACTCTGAATTGAGGCTATTTTGCCAGAAAGATGGATATTTCTCAGATACACATATGATAAATGACTGTGTATGAGTTATTGGGAAGGACAACTATGTGACCTTTAGAACAAACATAGAAATTTTATATAGGTATGAATTGATCAAATTAGACTTTTAATGACAGAATATGCAAATTTTGTCAAATGCAATCAATAACACCTCACAGTACTAACAATAAGAATGTTAAAATGTTAATTTCATATTTGTACTTTAATGCTTTTGCTTATCACAACCTTGAGCTTGTGATTTTATTAAGAAATAAATGCAAGAAATGACTAAAGTGTTATGATTTAAAATTTCATATTGATTTTTGAGTAGATTTTCTTGGCATACAATGTTAATCAGTATTTCAGAGCGAAATATTATTGTTAAATTCATTTAGAAGAAAATACATTCAATGAATAATTTTGAAGAGTCTTTAATTTTTTAATGCACACTATACTTTCCAAAATGAAGATACTGTATGCAGTGTTTCTCAAATTCCTCAACCCTCTCCTCCAAAGATCTTTTTCTACAGAACAATCTTCGGTAGATAGTATTCTCAGAAAATACTGTGATAACATACATTTCACATTTGCATCAAAGGCTGGCCCTCCAAAGCCAAGCCTGGCTGCAGCTCAGCAACTGGACTGATGGAGAGTCTTGAAAAACTCTGCCCAGAGGAGCCAAGGTGTGTTGGATTGTTTTCAGAATATCAAGAAATCTGAACTTCAACCAGAAAGGATGGATTGGATATTAGATTCCATTCTGAGATAAAGAAAGGAGTTTTAAGCTTTGTCTTCCTAACCTGCCTGCTTATTTCTCTAAAGCAAATTTGAGCTTTCAGATCCAAACTAAACTTGACCTAGCTTCTTGGTGCTTTTGGATGGAAATGCCCAGGCAATAGCATCAATGGACAGTCATCTCTCTCTTTCTTATATTTCTTCTGCATCATCTGAGGTCCACCCTACTTACTCATTTGGCTTATCATAAGTAAGCTTGTATTAGAAATATTTCACTGCAATTATATTCCCGGGGTTTACACAGTCTTACAATCTTAGTTCTATCACTTAAGAGCTGGTGGTAGATAAATTAATCTAACATCAATTTCCTCATCTGTGAACTAGATAGGGTGATTTCCAACAGAAAAAATGAGATAGACAAAACCAAAAATAGCCGCAACAGTCCTTCTATAAATCAAGGTTAAAGAACATCTGTAGACATAATGATACATGCTAAAACACTTAGAAATAATAGGACAAAAACAAAAGAAAGAAAACTCTTTTCAGAAATTTGGCTAACCAATTACATATTATTTAGCTGTTAAAAAGAGCAAGATATAGTCAGCAAAATAAAACCCAATTTGAAATGGCTTAAATAAAAAAAAAATTAACTTTATGGCTAATTAAATCAAATATAGTTAAGTTCAGTTCAGTCGATCAGTCGTGTCTGACTCTGGGACCACATGAACCGCAGCACGCCAGGCCTCCCTGTCCATCACCAACTCCTGGAGTTTACTCAAACTCATGCCCATTGAGTCGGTGATACCATCCAACAATCCCATCCTCTGTCGTCCCCTTCTTCTTCCAGCCTCAATCCTTCCCAGCATCAGGGTCTTTTCAAATGAATCATTTCTTCGCATCAGGTAGCCAAAGTATTGGAGTTTCAGCTTCAACATCAGTCCTTCCAATGAATATTCAGGACTGATTTCCTTTAGGATTGACTGGTTGGATGGATCTCCTTGAAGTCCAAGGGACTCTCAAGAATCTCCTCCAACACCACAGTTCAAAAGCATCAATTCTTCTGTGCTCCGCTTTCTTTATAATCTAACTCTCACATCCATACATGGCTACTGGAAAAACCATAGCCTTGACTAGACAGATCTTTATTGGCAAAGTGATGTCTCTGCTTTTTAATATGCTGTCTAGATTGGTCATAACTTTTCTTCCAAGGAGCAAGGGTCTTTTAATTTCATGTCTTCAGTCACCATCTGCAGTGATTTTGGAGCCCAAAAAAATAAAGTCTGTCAATGTTTCCACTGTTTCCCCATCTATTTACCATGAAGTGATGGGGCCAGATGCCATAATCTTAGTTTTCTGAAAGTTTTTTTTTTTTCATTTATTTTTATTAGTTGGAGGCTAATTACTTTACAATATTGTAGTGGTTTTTGTCATACATTGACATGAATCAGCCATGGATTTACATGTATTCCCCACCCCAATCCCCCCTCCCACCTCCCTCTCCACCCGATTTCTCTGGGTCTCCCCAGTGCACCAGGCCCGGGCACGTGTCTCACGCATCCAACCTGGGCTGGTGATCTGTTTCACCCTAGATAATATACATGTTTCGATGCTGTTCTCTCGAAACATCCCACCCTCGCCTTCTCCCACAGAGTCCAAAAGTCTGTTCTGTACATCTGTGTCTCTTTTTCTGTTTTGCATATAGGGTTATCGTTACCATCTTTCTAAATTCCATACATATGCGTTAGTATACTGTATTGGTCTTTATCTTTCTGGCTTACTTCACTCTGTATGATGGGCTCCAGTTTCATCCATCTCATTAGAACTGATTCAAGTGAATTCTTTTTAATGACTGAGTAATATTCCATGGTGTATATGTACCACAGCTTCCTTATCCATTCGTCTGCTCACGGGCATCTAGGTTGCTTCCATGTCCTGGCTATTATAAATAGTGCTGCAATGATGAAAGTTAAGTTCTAAGCCAACTTTTTCACTCTCCTCTTTCACTTTCATCAAGAGGCCTTTTAGTTCTCCTTGTTCCCGCCGTTAAGTGTGGTGTCATCTGCATATCTGAGGTTACTGACATTTCTCCCGGCAATCTTGATTCCAGCTTGTGCTTCGTCCAACCCAGCATTTCTCATGATGGACACTGCATGTAAGTTAAATAAGCAAGGTGACAATATATAACCTTTACGTACTTCTTTCCCTATTTGAAACCAGTCTGTTGTTCCATATCCAGTTCTAACTGTTGCTTCCTGAAATCTGCATATAGATTTCTCAAGAGTCAGGTCAGGTGGTCTAGTATTCCCATCTCTTGAAGAATTTTCCTCAGTTTGTTGTGATCCACACAGTCAAAGGCTCTGGCATAGTCAATAAAGCAGAAGTAGATATTTTTCTGGAACTCTCTTGCTTTTTTGATGATCCAACAGATGTTGGCAATTTAATTTCTGAGTCCTATGCCTTTTCTAAATCCAGCTTGAATATCTGGAAGATCATGGTTCACGTACTGTTGAAGCCTCACTTTGAGAATTTTGAGCATTACTTTGCTAGTGTGTGAGATGACTGTAATTGTGCAGTAGTTTGAGCATTTTTTAGCATTGCCTTTCTGAGGGGCTGGAAAGAAAACTGACCTTTTCCAGTCCTTTCCAGATCTTTTCCAGTGGCCACTGGTGACTTTTCCAAATTTGCTGGCATGTTGAGTGCAGCACTTTCACAGCATCATCTTTTAGGATTTGAAATAGCTCAACTGGAATTCCATCACCTCCACTAGCTTTGTTCATAGTCATGCTTCTAAGGCCCACTTGACTTCACATTCCAGGATGTCTGGCTCTAGGTGAGTGATCACATCATCATGATTATATGGGTCGTGAAAATATTTTTTTGTATAGTTCTTCTGTGTATTCTTGCCACCTCTTAATATCTTCTGCTTCTGTTAGGTCCATACCATTTCTGTCCTTTATTGAGCCCATCTTTGCATGAAATGTTCCCTTGGTATCTCTAATTTTCTTGAAGAGATCTCTAGTCTTTCACATTCTACTGTTTTCCTCTATTTCTTTGCACTGATCACTGAGGAAGGCTTTCTTATCTCTCCTTGCTATTCTTTGGAACTCTGCATTCAAATGGGTATATCTTTCCTTTTCTCCTTTGCCTTTCACTTCTTTTCTCAGCTGTTTGTAAGGCCTCCTCAGACAACCATTTTGCCTGTTGGCATTTCTTTTTCTTGGGAATGGTCTTGATCCCTGCCTCCTGTACAATATCACGAGCCTTTGTCCATAGTTCTTCAGGCAATCTGTCTATCGGATCTAATACCTTGAATCTATTTGTCACTTCCACTGTATAATCATAAGGGACTTGATTTAGGTCATACCTGAATGGTCTAGTGGTTTCCCGACTTTCTTTAACAGCCTGTGGCTACTATATATTTTCCCAACTGCTTATTTTTTTTTTTTATAATTCAAACATTGCAATTTGTCCTCAGAACATTTAATTCATATATTTTGCATGGTTAGATATTTTCCTATATCACTTTTATTGTGCTTAAAATTTTAATTACCTTGCAGTTCTAAACTCCACTAGCAATGAGGAGGAAGCATAGAATTATGTGGTATTAAACAAACTCTATGTTAGTATAAAACTGTTATATAAGTCTCAGATTACTAATTAATCTTTCAGTGGTATGTGGATAGTAATTCTGGAGAGCTTGGCTTCTCTATCAGAACATGTAGTGACATGGGCTTCCCAGGTGGCACAGTGGTAAAGAATCCACTTGACAGTGCAAGAGACATTAAGAGACCCGGGTTTGATCCCTGGGTCAGGAAGACCCCCCTGGAGAAGGGAATGGCTACCCACTCCAGTATTCTTGCCTGGAAAATTACATGGACAGAGGAGCCTAGTGGGCTACAGTCCATGGGGTCAAAAACAGCTGGACTTGACTGAGCACACACACATAAGAACATGTAGTGATGTTTTGTTTTACTATTTCAAATAAATGTGATACAGAGACAGATAGGAAAAATTAGAAATTCAAGAGATGCTTCGCATCAGTGTGTGAGTGTATATATATGTGCATTAGTCTGATCAAAGCAATACATATAAAAGATATTAGTGTATAATAATTATGTGAGAAAAAGTTCTAACATAATACATTTTGAGTTAGTAATAACTTTTGTTGCTATTATTAATATTTTATATGCATAAATACCTGTTATATATTAAAAATTATAAAATATTTAAGTTACATATTCTATGCTGATATGTATTAAAATTTTAAATGAATTGCAGAAAATGTGGTCAGAGATATTCCTAACACAGGAATCCAAGATAATATAAAACAAATGGAATGAAATGTCCTCATTCATTCATTCATTCATGTGTTCACTCAATAAAGATTACTAAGCACCCTTTACACCAGCACTGATCATACACAAGAAATTCGCTTGGAATGAGACATGGATAGTGCCAACTGTGAAACTGATTTGCTAGTGGGCTGTTACTTTTCGATGAGTGCCTTCTGTATGCTAAACTTTATGCTAAACCTGGAGACACAGTGAATACTTTGAAGCAATTGACAATAAATAGACAATTTTTTTAGTATGAACAAATGACAAGAAAAAAGTTTGTGTAGAGTCCTCCTGGAACTAGTAAAAGAAGGACTTGAAGAACAGAATGATGAAATCATTTCCTGAATAAACTGAGTCATAAAGAATGGAAGCCCTTGTATTACTGTGGGTAGGAATACAAATTGGTTCAACCACTGTGGAAACACTATGGAAGTTTCTCAAAAACTACAAATAGAACTACCATATGATCCAGAAATTCCACTCTCAAATATATATCAAAAAAACTAATATATCAAAACACTAATTTGAAAAGATACATACACTCCAATGTTCATAGCAGCACTATTTAAAGTTGCCAAGATATGGAAGCAACCTAAGTATCCATCAACAGATGAATAAATGAAAAAGATGTGATGTATATATACACACACACACACATACACACACATGTATAGACATGCACACACACATATACACAATGGAATATTATTTAGTCATAAAAAGGAATGGAATTTTGCCATTTGAAACATCGATGGACCTGGAGGGTATTATGCTAAGTGAAATAAGTCAGACTGAGCAAGATAAATACTGTAATATATCACTTAAATGTGGGATCTAAAAAATACATAACAAACTAGTGAATATAACAGAAAGAAGCAGACTCACAGAGACAGAGAACAAACTAGTGATTACCAGTGAGAGGAAAGTAGGGAAGGTAAATATAAGGGTAGGAGATGAACAGATACACACTAATATGTGCAAAATAAGCTACAAGGCTATATTGTACAACATGGGAATATAGCCAATATTTTATAACTATAAATGGAGTTTAATCTTTAAAAATTTTGAATCACTATATCATATACTTTTTACTTATGTAATATTGTACATCATTTATACTTCAATTAAAAATGAATAAAAATTATCTAATATATGAAAAAGGATAAATTATTCAAGGTGCTAGGGAGATAACTGCTCAAGGAGAAAGAGCCAAATGTTAACTCACATTACTAGTTCAGTTCAGTTCAGTCACTCAATCATGTCCGACTCTTTGGGACCCCATGAACTGCACTGCACCAGACCTCCCTGTCCATCATCAACTCCTGGAGTTTACCCAAACTCATGTCCATTGAGTTGGTGATGCCATCCAACCATCTCACCTTCTGTCATCCCCTTTTCCTCCCACCTTCAGTCTTTCCCAGCAACAGGGTATTTTCCAATGAGTCAGTTCTTCACAACAGGTGGCCAAAGTACTGGAGCTTCAGCTTCAGCATCAGTCCTTCCAATGAATATTCAGGACTGATTTCCTTTAGGATGGACTGGCTGGATCTCCTTGCAGTCCAAGGGACTCTCAAGAGTCTTCTCCAACACCACAGTTCCAAAGCATCAATTCTTCTGCACTTAACTTTCTATATAGTCCAACAATCACATCCATACATGACTACAGGAAAAACCATAGCTTTGACTAGATCAACCTGTGTTGGCGGTAATGTCTCTGCTTTTTAATGTGCTGTGCAGGCTGGTCATAACTTTTCTTCCAAGGAGCAAACGTCTTTTAATTTCATGGCTGCAGTCACTATCTGCAGTGATTTTGCAGCCCAAAAAAATAAAGTCTGCCACTGTTTCCCCTGTTTCCCCATCTATTTACCATGAAGTGATGGGACCAAATGCCATGATCTTAGTTTTCTGAAAGTTGAGTTTTAAGCCAACTTTTACTAGGCAATCTTTAAATGTTTCACATAAGTGAGTCTTGAAATGCACAGAAGGGCACTGATTGATGCATAACTGATTCATGTAAGCAGGAATCAACCAAAAAGCCCCCAGCCACTCAAAGGGTTTTATTTGAGGTTAAAGTAAGCCATTAAGATTGTTAAACTAAACAGCATTTATGTCTATGAAAGACCTTGATGACAATGGCACAGAGATCTAATTAAAAGTTGAGTAAAAACAAAGATATGGTTATATGTTAGAAATGTATATAGGTGCTACATCATTGGGGTGGGAACTAAGTCATTAACTTGCAAATGGAAAGAAAAGAGAAAACATCAAGAAATATTCATAAATGTGAGTTGAATTATAGCGTTTGGAAAGTAGGGAATGGCTGTTTCTAGTTTTCTAATATGATCATTTCATTCCCTTGTTCTGCAATTAAAGAGCACAAAAGTGTCTTGCACATAGGAGCTAGGTGGGAAGTTCAGAGAATGTGCATTATTTACAGGAGAGAACAAGGTTTACTAGTGACCCATTAGACTTGAAAGTTTTTTATGCCTTCTGACTCAATGTTATTTTGTTAGAAGTATTCATGGCATATTTTTTACTTTTTAAGTGTGATGATCAAAGGAATGACTTTGATAAGTTAAATTCACAAAACAGCATTAAGCAATTTAATATATTTAATCAAATCTAAGTGACCTTGTCCAAGGTGTCTTTCCTTTCATTGATCTATTTAATTCTTAGTTATTTGCCTTGAAGTCATGTTTTGGATGTGCACACAGGTACTTTGCTTTTTCCTCTGTGGCAATGATAACATTAGGACATGAAAGAAGACATTAGACTTGAAAGAACACAGGTAATAGTTTAAAGCCAATTTTATTTTCAAGTCCCCATTTGGTAGTCATTCTCCCTGACTCTTCCTGAACCACAGGAAAATGCCCAGGTGAAGGAGATAGCATCTGTGAAAAATCAAGGGAGAATGAGTGAGGACGTGCTAGGTAGCCTACGGAATGCATCCGTCCTCAAAATCTATAGTCAGGGTCATATTAGCAGAATACAACCTAAGGCTTATCAGAAGCACATGAACTTTTCATTTTTTATTTGCAGGACAAATAATTCTATTTTTGCTGTTATTTAGTCACTAGGTCATGTCTGACTCTTTGTGACCCCATGAACTATAGCCTGCCAGGCTCCTCCATCCCTGGGATTTCCCGGGCAACAGTACTGGAGTGTGTTTCCATTACCTTCTCCAGGGGATCTTCCTAAGATCAAACCTGAGTTTACTGCCTCTCCTGCACTGGCAGGCAGATCCTTTACCACTGAGCCCCCAGGGGAGCACCAAGTCTATTTTTAGATCATTTAAATACTTAGGTTCTCTTTCATGACATTCATGAGAGATTATAAATTCAATAGCGAGTCTGGAAAAATAGTTTTTGGACCAAGAAGCATTGAAGTACAACCTCTCTATGCTTATTATTCCACTGACTATCAGATGAGTGTTTCTGTTTCAACATCAAATAACTTGAAAGAAAGTCTGAGGAGCACCCGGTTAGTTGGCTAGTTAGGTGATTGTTGCAAAGTAAGTTTCCATTCATAGTTCAAAGAAGCATGCATGAAAATACAGGGAGCCGTGTGCCATAGCCATTCTTGGTCGTAACAACACATTTATTCAAAGGGTTGCATTAGAAGGAAGGGAGATTAAAGAAAGCATATGAGGGGGAAAAAAAATAAAATCAGTAGCTGATCATGGGCAGTACCTCTTGCTTGTACTGAGGATGTTCATAGCAGATATGCTTGGTCTGATCAGCTACCATGGCACTTCATCAGGTGGCAGAAATGTGATTAAACTGAAGAATTCTGATAGTGGTCCAAAAGACTTAAGAAGCTATGTTAAGGTTTACCTTTGTTCAAAGAATTAAAGCATGCAACTTTTTTTCAACTAAGCAAATGTCTTATTTTTTTTAAGATACTAAATTCTGCAATGACTGATGATTTCTTGTTTCCTCTATCCATGCAAATTATTTACCCCATACTTGAAGTAGCAAGTTCAATATGATTACATCAGTATGAGTTCTAGATAATATTAATTTTCAGCTGTGAATATGGTTAGACTACCTACAGCTTCACATCCGGAAAATGTTGCCTCTTGTCTTCTGTAATTAATCTGCTCCATAAGTAGGTGCTCTCAAAGTTCATGATAACAGGATGCTTTCTCAGATTTTATTACCACTTTTAATAGTCTTAGAGGAAAAGTGTTTAATATTTTTATGTTTAACTCAATAAACAGTTGGTAAATAGGGCTGTGTTTCTAGGCAAACTGAATTTGTAATATTTGACATCAAATACAACCCAGATTTAACTGCATAAGACCTTGAATCAAGCTGGTTTTGCAAGCCTGCCCTATTTTAGAGCTGTAAATACAAGTCAGTCAGTTCAATTCAGTCGCTCATACAAGTACATTTATTTTTTTAATTCAAGAAAATTTTTCATGCCATTGTCACTTTGTATTTTTGTGTTTTACTGTTTCAAATTTAATTTCAACCAGACTAATAAAGTGATGGCTATAAACTTGGAAGTATTTTTAATGACAGAATACTAAATACTTTTAAATAAAATACATTTGGACAAAATGAGATAATTGCTCACACTTTGGACAATCTTATCTCCCAGAGTCAGGCTTTCTCTAAAAATGTGGTTGTTTATAAATAAAATGAAACAAGAAGCCATCCCCTTTGTTCAAAGGCTTCCGCGACGGCTAAGTGGGTAAAGAATCCACCTGTAATACAGGAGCTGCAGAAGACATAGGTTCGATCCCTGGGTTGGGAGGATCCCTTCAAGGAGGAAATGGCAACCCACTCCAGTACTCTTGCCTGGAGAGTCTCATGGACAGAGGAGCCTGGTTGGCTACAGTCCAAAGGCCTGCAAATAATCAGACATGACTGAACATGCAGACACTCACCATCACTCTTTGTTTAAAATGCTTAATATATTACCATCTTTACCATTTTAAAGGCTTCCCTTGTAGCTCAGATGGTAAAGCGTCTGCCTACAATGAGGGAGACCTGGGTTCGATCTCTGGGTCAGGAAGATCCACTGGAGAAGGAAATGGTAACCCACTCCAGTACTTTTGCCTGGAAAATCCCATGGACGGAGGAGCCCAGTAGGCTACAGTTCATGGGGTCGCAAAGAGTCGGACATGACTGAGCGACTTCACTTCACCATTTTAAGCTATTTAAAAGATATCAATTGTTTACTTTCCCACCAGTAACCTAGTATTTCTGTGACTGTAGCTGTTTTGCCTTTTGAAACATTTCTGATTATCTGCACATCTGAACACACAGATACACAAAGAAGCAAGGAAAAAAAAAAGGTGTTCTGAGTAATCAAGAGGTAATTCCCTTATATTTTGTATTCACAATTTCTTCTATCTTTTTATTACCTTTAAAAGCTTAGACAGATTTTGTTTGTTTTAGGGCTGACTGATTTATTATTCACATCTGAATTGAGATAATTGATATTGATCTCTATGCCTTGTAGATTATCATTGTCTAGGGAGGAAGTTATTCTAACAGTGGTATATCTGGAATAAGCAGTATTCTTGGCAGGAAAAAAAAAATCAATATCTAAACCTGAGGAAAAAGGTCTGATCTTGTGAGTCTTAAAATGGTTAAACTGGGGAGAGTATGAATAGTGTAATTATAGTGTATGAAGCTTTCTCTTCTAAGAGCTAAAAGTACTCTGGATATGAGAGACACTGAAAAGAAAGAAAAAAATACAGGAGTAAAGAGAAAGTCATTTCAGCAGGTGAGTCCTTGACATGGAAAAGAGCTAATCTGAAGTGGCTGGAGACTGAGTAGATCTTCAGAATCATTTTTAATGAACAAAGTGGCAAAGGGACTTTACCCTTTAGGCATATGAATGAGAATCCTTTCTGTCAAAATTTCTTGAACATCTCTGCTTAAAAACACACCTTTTTTTTCCTTCAGAACATATTTCTAGATCCTGAATAAAGAATTTGTTCTCTATGTTTTTTTTTTTTCTCCCTCTGTATACAATGATGAAAATGTTCACTCTTTAGAACAAAACATAGTCAAATGGTAAGTAACATTTCCACCTTTATATTTGGACACAAAAATTAAATAGATAAATACACAAATAAAAGGGTTAGCTATGCAATGCTAGGATATGCCTCCTAATTCTCTGTGAAGATAAATATCATGTCATAGCCCACAGTAATTGCTGCCAAGATATCACAGATAACCTACAATTCAGATAATTACAGCATGATAGTATGCAAGGGGGTTTAAACATGTGACTCTCAGTCTCTCTAACTAAATCTCCTCCAGGAGCACTTCTAATCCACTAGTCTGACAAGTCTTGTGCACTTTGAAAGCTTACACTCTATTCCAGAAGCCTTATGCATTTGAGAATTTACACAAGAAGCTAACTTAGAAAGCCATTGCATTTACATTAGAAAGAGGTGATAGATTTCATCCAAGCCCACACCCACATTTTACAAAACAGGTCAGTTAGGCCAGGAGGACGTTCTAATGGTCAAATAGTGTTAAAAAAATGCCAGGAGTAACATTTTTATATTATTAGTTAAATTACAACATAGATATATCACAGAAATATTATCATACTTTTTCTGGTTTTATTTACCCTGGCTTTATAGTAGAACAAGAAAACAACGTAATGGAATGATACTATTATTTATATGCACGTTAAAATCACTGAAATATACACTGGCCTAAGAAATGATATAGAAAGGCTAACAAGAGGATCACAAAATTTACCTTAAAGCTATAGGTAATTGGAAAAATAGGAAACACCAAACTAGCAATAAAAATATCAGGCTTCCTATTATAGTACACTATCCCAACAAGTCAAAGTATACTGTCGCTATAAACTATCTTAACTTCCATAAATAAAATCAACATTTTCCCCCAAACGTGTTACACACATAGCAACTTGACACTCTAAATACCAATTTTATTTTTATTTCTATTATAGCATACTCTCAAAATGACAAAACTCTAAGTTGTCACTGTATTTAATAGGTTCACAATTTAAATCAATTGAGCTAATTGCAATTCACATGAAGTTGCAGAATTCACATGAAACTGTACAAAATTAATAAAGACCCTATGTATCCTTTGTTGCTGCTGTTTAGTCACTGAGTTGTACCTGACTCTTTGTGACCCTATGGACTATAGCCTACCAGGCTCCACTGCCCATGGGATTTCCCAGGCAAAAATACTGGAGTGGGTTGCCACTTCCTTCTTCAGGGGATCTTCTCCATCCAAGGTTGAACCTGAGTACCCAGCATTGGCAGGCAGATTCTTTACTGCTGAATCTACGGGGAAGCCTCATGTATTCTTTGCTCAGTCAAGAGTGGCAGTGTCTTACAAAATACATACATCCTTAGAACCGGGACTTTTGCATTACAGTCAAGACACAGAAATTCCATCACTACCAAGATTTTTTCTATTGTCCTTTTACAGCCACACCAATACACTTTCTACCTTGTCTCTAATCCCTGGAAAGTGTCAGGAAGCATTTAACAAGAGGCTTCCTGTGTGCTGTTTTGGATCTGTCAGGAACCCTCTGGCCCTTATTAATTCCTGAATATTCAGGAATTAAGAGGAGAGGCACGCCTTTCCCAGGGCTGAGGAATCCAGGCATTTCTCATTACCGTGATAAGTACCCTCTTCCTTTTTATGAACCATATGGTAAAAAGTGGTTTGTTTGCAACTCTCTCTTTGATAGGGATCTCTTATGTTTTGTAAATCTGGAATTTTAATCTTTATCTTTGCTGAGAATAACTACCTTGTAAGATAGTATATATGCCCACACCATGTTGATAAAAACACCTTTGCTCCATCAGAGCTTGGGCCCCCGTGTCTGTCTTTCTCTCTTTCCTTCTCTCTCTCTATTTCTGGCTAATTCCTTGGAGCGCGGAGGCCCGCTGAGCTCACTTTCTTGCCCGGGCTTCTAAGACCCTCTCGAGAAGGCGCCCTGTGCCTTCACCCACTGGAGAGGGCGCCCGGTGCCTCCGTGCAGCAGCGCCAGCCCTGAGAACAGGGCTCTATTGGCTTTCCGCGTAAACCAGGGGGTATCAGCCTCTTTCTCTCTCTTACTTTCTTATCATCGACTCCGGACCACCAGGTTCTGGTCCATTAAAGGACCAACAGAAAGCACTAATCTGTTCTTCATTTCTATAAGTTTAACATCAATTTTTACAAACTTCATAAGGATAGAAATATCTGAAAGAAAAGCTAAGCTTCTAAAGCAGCAATAGTATTTTATATCATTGTTCTCTCAGTATATGGAATCCATTTTCTCCTAAATTTTATTGGTAAGTTAGTTTTTAGATTATCTATCACTATAGAATTATCAACTGATATTCCTTATTTAATAAAACTTCTGCACTGTTTACATTTTGGAAAAGGTCAGTTTTCATTCCAATCCCAAAGAAAGGCAATGATGAAGAATGTTCAAAACATACGACTGTGCTCATTTCACATCCCAGCATCATAATGCTCAAAATCCTTCAAACTAGGCTTCAACAGTATGTGAACCAATAACTTCTAGATGTACAAACTGGGTTTAGAAAAGGAGAGGAACCAGAGATCAAACTGCCAACAGCTTTTGGATCATAAAACAAGTAAGAAAATTTTGTTAAGTCTACTTCTGTTTATTGACTATGCTAAAACTTTTGACTGTGTGGATTACAATAAGCTGTGGAAAATTCTTAAAGAGATGGAAATACCAGACCACCTTACCCGTTTCCTGAGAAACCTGTATGCAGGTCAAGAGGCAACAATTAGTACTGAACATGGAAAAGGAGACTGGTTCCAAATCAGGAAAAGAGTACATCAAGGCTGTATATTTTCACCCTGTTAAGTTATATGCCAAGTACATCATGAGAAACGCTGGGCTGGATGAAGCACAAGCTGGAATCAAGAATGCTGGGAGGAATATAAACAACTTCAGATGAAACAACCCTTATGGCAGAAAGTGAAGGGGAACTAAAGAGCCTGTTGATGAAAGATGGAAGAGGAGAGTGAAAAAGCTGGCTTAAAACTCAGCATTCAGAAAATTAAGATCATGGCATCTGGTCCCAGCACTTCCTGGCAAATAGATGGGGAAACAATGGAAACAGTGACAGATTTTATTTTTGTGGGCTCCAAAATCACTGAGGACAGTGATTGCAGTCACAAAATTAAAAGATCCCTGCTCTTTTGAAAAAAAAGCTATGACAAACTTAGCATATTAAAAAGCAGAGACATCACTTTGCCAACAAAGATCCGTATAGTCAAAGTATGGTTTTTCCAGTAGTCATGCACAGATGTAAGAGCTGGACCACAAAAGGATGAACGCCGAAGAATTGATGCTGTCAAACTGTGGTGCAGAGAATACTCCTGAGAGTCCCTTGGACAGAAAGGGAATCAAAGCAGTTAATCCCAAAGGAAATCAACCCTGAATACTCATTGGTAGGACTGATGCTGAAGCTGAAGCTCCAATACTTTGACCACCTATTGTGAAAAGCCTGCTCATTGGAAAATACCCTGATGCTGGGAAAGACTGAAGGCAGGAAGAGAAGCCGGCGGCAGAGCATCTGACTGGATGGCATCAGAGGATCTGATTGGATGGCATCACCGACTCAGTGAACATGAATTTGAGAGAACGCCGGCAGACAGTTAAGGACAGCGAATCCCGGCGTGCTGCAGTTCACGGCATCACAAGGCACTGGACATGACTTGGAGACAACAATGAGAATTTAAGGGAAAATATGAGGCACAAAAGCCTTAAATTGGAATTTAGATACTGGATCATGTTACTTCTCAGTGATATGTCCTTGGAAGACAGAATTTTGGGGCCATGTATTTTTTAATTTAAAAATTTCTGAGGTTGCAATCATCCTTAAAACTCACAAAATGTATGATTTCATTAACAATAAACAAAATAATTTTCACAGAATAACCTGAATCTTTTCTTCAAAGGTAGTTTTCTCTCTTTTTTTTTAATATAAAGCAGCAGAACCACAACCATGTCAAAAAATAAGCATTAAACATGTTTTAAATGCAGCAGATTTGGTTCATGTCTACTGGAATTTGAACACAAGTGGCATATCTGGCCAATTATAACCACAGTCATGTATGATTAATGTTCTTAGGCAAGGATCTCTACATTTTAATGCCAGAGACGGTAAATTTCAGAGCTTAAATATTATGATATGTATTACTTATATTTATGTCTTGGTATAACCCCTTCTTTCATACCTCCTCATTCTTGTCCCTATGGATCTCAGGGGATAAAGAAGGTTGTTAGGAAAAAATATAAAGGAGCTATTTAGCTAAAAATTATGTAAGACAATTATTCATTCACTCATTCAAAAACAGTGCCTAATATACACCATGTACTTCTCCACATGTTGGTAATGTAGAAGTGAACAAAAAGAAAAATTCTGTCTCTCTTGGAGCTAACATTCATAACATCATAAAAACAGTCACTTCTGGGAGCCATGTGGAGAGAAAGCAACATTAAGGAAGGCAAGACAAGACGTTTCATCTCTATGGGGACACATAATGGTTTCAATATTTTGGTAGACACCAGGAGGCACAAGGCCTTTGCTCTTGTTTTTGGACACTGTGATTTGTTGCAAGTTTTGTTACACTTAGTGAAAATATGGAGAATGCCAGGCAACTGTTCTTCATGAACTTAGCCATAAACTAACAGAAGTGGTGCCTAACAAAGAGAATTTTCAGCACAGGGCAGAACTGCAATGACTGTGTTTCATAAAGCCAGCCGTGCCCATGAATCAGAGTGAAAACAAACTGTGAAGATAAAGCAGAAGTTTCATGAAGTTGGAAACTACCAGAAAACTGATGCATCTTGGAAACACATGCTAAAGATTGTTTTGGAGCTTCCCAAAACTACCCAGAAGCGCTTGTGGTGTTGCACCATGATTGGAAACCACTGAACATTATCTTGGGTCACAACTGACTTTAGCTAAAGCTACCATGAGGTCAGGAAGCAACAGTTAGAGCTGGACATGGAACAACAGACTGGTTCCAAATAGGAAAAGGAGTACATCAAGGCTGTATATTGTCACCCTGCTTATTTAACTTATATGCAGAGTACATCATGAGAAATGCTGGGCTGGATGAAACACAAGCTGGAATCAAGATTGCCGGGAGAAATATCAATAACCTCAGATATGCAGATGACACCACCCTTATGGAAGAATGTGAAGAGGAAATAAAAAGCCTCTTGATGAAAGTGAAAGAGGAGAGTGAAAAAGTTGGCATAAAGCTCAACATTCAGAAAACTAAAGATCATGGCATCTGGTCCCATCACTTCATGGGAAATAGGAAAACAGTGGAAGCAGTGTCAGACTTTACTTTTTTGGGCTCCAAAATCACAGCAGATGGTGACTGCAGCCATAAATTAAAAGACGCTTACTCCTTGGAAGGAAAGTTATGACCAACCTAGACAGCATATTAAAAAGCAGAGACATTACTTTGCCAACAAAGGTCTGTCTATTCAAGGCTACGGTTTTTCCAGTGGTCATGTATGGATGTGAGAGTTGGACTGTGAAGAAAGCTCAGCGCCGAAGAATTGATCCTTTTGAACTGTGGTGTTGGAGAAGACTCATGAGAGTCCCTTGGACTGCAAGGAGATCCAACCAGTCCATCCTAAAGGAGATCAGTCCTGGGTGTTCATTGGAAGGACTGATGCTGAAGCTGAAACTCCAATACTTTGGCCACCTGATGCGAAGAGCTGACTCATTGGAAAAGACCCTGATGCTGGGAGGGACTGAGGGCAGGAGTAGAAGGGGACGACAGAGGATGAGATGGTTGGATGGCATCACCGACTTGACGGACATGAGTTTGAGTAAACTCCGGGAGTTGTTGATGGACAGGGAGGCCTGGCGTGCTGCGATTCATGGGGTCGCAAAGAGTCAGACACGACTGAGCGACTGAAATGAACTGAACTGAACCATGAATAAATTCTGTGATTGCAGACACCCTTTGTGCACTCAGCTTTCTGCCTCTGGGCCATGGAACTTTTAAAAACTTGTCCAGCTCTCCCTAGAATTTTGAAAGTGTTAATATCCCCCAGTGTACAAGTCTCTCAGCTTTCAGAGGAACCTTTCTGAAGTGCAGTATATATGGCACCTGAGAGGTTCCTCATCATAACAGATTCCTAATCACCCAGAGGGGTAATAAGTCAATCATGTACCCAATTCCCTATGTATTCCTTGCTCCCTACCTAGCTCTCCATGTTCCTTCATGTAAACTTTCTGAGATTATCCTGTAACAAATGATATAGGTTCCAGAGAACCTAAATGGGGGTTAGAATTCCTCATTAGGGGTAAAGAGAGAGTCAGTAATATATTAGTCATAAGGGTGTCCTTGATTCATCAATGTTCTACTTTCAAACCATAACAAATTAGGAATCTGAATAAGTACTAAAGCTAATACTTCTCCTCTTGCCAATTTTGAATGAAGAAAAGAGATGTAATTAAGGGTAAACAAGCAATTATAAAGCAAGGCTGGCTAAAATATAATGAGTTCATACATAACATTTCTCTGTGAGTTAGTTTTCTAATATTAACTGTTCTCTTGATCATGAGATCATATGCTTAAATAGCAAATGTAGCAAATATTGCCTGAATTTGAAACAATGGTAAATCATTTGGAATTCTCTGAACATACTTTTTATCAAGCATAACCTTTGTTATAAGAAATAGAAATAAAAAGTAACATAATTCCTATATTTCATGCAGTAGAGATACAAGTTCTGTATGTGAAAATATCAATAAGACAAGTTGGCTGTAATATATTATAAAGGGTATATCTAGACACTTGGAAGTCAAAACTGGGAAAGTTCAGTTAATGTTCAAAGAAAGGATGGTAAAGAAGGAATCATTTGTAAAAACTTTTGTTGCTGGAAAGAATATTGACATGCAAAATTGCCATATGCAGGGGGAATGGTATAAATAAAAGTGCCAAGTTATAACAAATCCTCAGGATCTGGTGACTGAAATCAGATTAACTGGAATAACGCAGTTGTTTGGAAGTGATTAGAAAAGATTTGGAGAGATTGTGAAATCCTAAAAAAAAATATGGATGCCGCATTACTTTAATCCAAAAACAATAAGTGAAGAAGTGAAGTTGCTCAGTCGTGTCTGACTCTTTGCGACCCCATGGACTGTAGCCTACCAGGCTCCTCTGTCCATGGGATTTTCCAGGCAAGCGTACTGGAGTGGGCTGCCATTAAATAGATTTTTGTTAGATTAATTTATCCTTAGATTTGATCACTGCATATCTTTAGGAACAAAAGGAATAATGGTTTGAGATTGGAGGGCGCTTTTAGTTACGGCAATCCCTGGAGAGACAGTATTGGACATAAGCAGAGAAAAATGAAAGCCCAACTTTGGGCTGAAATGATAAATGAAGAGTAGAACGTCTCTGTGAATATAGCAGAACAGATCCACTGGGGAGCCCTGGCAATCTGCACGTTTCCACGTAAGCCAGACACAGGCGAGGCTTACTACAGATTGATCCAAGTCTTGACATAATGTTTCAGGATCGTCTTTGTGACCTGGTGGGAGCAATGTACCGGCCACCTCCCTATCTTGCAGAGGTTCTGTGTCTCGCAGACAGCTGCCACAGCGTATTTCCCTTTGACTTCCCTTCCCTTTATGTCCCATCTCTCTTTGGGGGTGTAACGCTGCTTGGTGATAATCTAACACTGACCGGTCAATGTTAAAATGACCCACTGCTCATGTCTCCTGTCTTCTGGACCATCTGGTTTGGTGTCATTCTGTGGGACTAGCGATGCGGACAGCTGACACCATGCTGATCTTGTTTTCCGGTATATGTAGCAAACTGTTAAATTCCATTTGAAAAACAAAGGAAGAGGAAAAAGTCATTTGCAAAGAAATATAAATTTAATAATTTAAAAGGGAGAATGGAGAAAGTTGACAATGGAAATAACTCAAGATTGAGGATTGTCAAACTGCTAAGGACTGTACAATTTTGGAGTTATTTGAATGGAACCCCAAGAATATCTACTCATGCCTCCCATTCAGAAAATGAAAGCAAACGTTCTGCAGTGTGTATAGAGTTTTAAAAGATTAATTACTGGGGGAGGTGAATCAAATAACTAACTATTATCATGAAGATCAAGAAAATGTAATCAGAGTGATAAACAGGACAACTTGGAAATGTGAGGTTGAGTATGAAAATTCAAAATAAGAAAAATAAATCACGATCTCTAAGACCCTATTGAACCTTTTAGTTATCATTTTATCCTTCTGCATGTTTCAAAGTAGATGGTCAATATAATGGAATCTTTTTTAAAGTAAACACATTCAAATACTTTCTTAATCCCTGTTTACATTTTGTCACTGCATATTCTAACACACATAAAACAACTGTGTTTTCCGTTACAAAAGTTTTGATTAATCCATTAAAAACTCAGTATGGATAAAAATTCTATCTAATATTAGTATCTTAAAGTTTTATTCTATCAAAAAACATGTACTTTACAGCTATGTAACGCTACTATAAGCGGAAACCTTTCTGTGGTCTTTATTTTCCATAGTTAGTAATCCTTTAATGAGATTTAAGAAACACTTGAACCTATCGCTCCAACATTCATAGAGTGTGATATGGTGTGAGCACTGCCAAGCGTGTGCTGAGCAACACGCATTACTGTTAGCATGAGAACATAAACTCGTCAATAAGTAAAGCTACTTTTATTACTCATTCTTGGTGGTTAAAAATTAATAAGTTCATAACAAATGATGGCAAGAATGTGGAGAAAGTGAACTACTGTTGATGGTAATGTAAATTTTTGCAACCACTATGCAAAACAGTATGAAAACAGAGGCTTCTCAAAACGCTAAAAAAAGAACTATCATATCATCCAGCAATTCCATTCTTGGATGTTAAAAGAACCTGAAATCACTAATTTGAAAAGATACACCCCAATGTTCATAGTGACATTGTTTGCAATAGTCAAGATACAGAAACAAACCAAGTGTGCATCAATAGATGAATGGATAAAGAAGATGTGGCATTTTAAATAATGGAATATTGTTCAGCAATAAAAAATGGAATAATGCTATTTGTAGCAACATAGATGAACCTAGAGATTATCATACTAAATGAAGTAAGCCAAACAGAGAAACTTAAGAATCATATGCTACTGCTTGTATGTGAATTATGAAAAAAATATGAACTAATACAAAACAGAAATAGACCCACAAACATAGAGAAGAAACTTATGGTTACCAAAAGGGAAAGTGGGAGGGGGGTAAATTAGGAGTTTGGGATTACCATACACACACTACTACATACAAGATAAATAATCAACAAGGACCCACTATATAGCACAGGGAACTATACTCTATATTTTATAATAACTTACGGAAAAAAGAATCTGGGAAAACTAGATATATATGTACATTTACCTGAACCACTTTGTTGTACACCTGGAACTAACCTGGAACTAACACAGCATTGTAAATCAACTATACTTCCAACATAAGTAAATAAATAGGGTAAAAAACAGACTCACAGATACAGAGAACAAACTAGTAATTTACCAGTGGAGAAAGTGTTAGAGGGGTAGGCAAGACAGGTGCATGGGTTAAGAGCTACATACTACTGTAATGTATAAAACAAATAAACTACAAGGATATACTGTACAACATAGGATACAGTCAATGTTTTCTAAAAACCATCAATGGAGTATAATCTTTAACAACTGTGCATCACTGGGCTGCACACACCTGACAGATAACACTGTACATCAACTATACCTCAACAGAAGTTAATGAGGTTCAGATTTTTATTTTTACTAAAATATGTGATACATGCTAATTATTACTTTTAATTTCTAAACGTATCACAGTATGTCAAGGACTCCTTTGGATACCTTTCCAAAAAAAGTTTCACATTCAAGAGCTAAAGCAAAAGCAAAGAGGTCAGTAACAAAGCCTGCAATAGGACAATGCACCCTGGTGTACCCGAGGACTTCCAGGAAAAAAAGCCATTCATCCTTTCAGTAAGGCAGAAACCTGAGAGTCAGTTTTTCCCACTTGACGGTAGAGCAGTATAATCAGAGAAAGTCCTCTTTGGACATTCGTGAAGTGTTACAGAAGAGAAAGTCACATATTTACCGTGCTGTAATAGAATATTTTGTAATAATACTCATTCTGAAGTACTGCCAAGGCTTTTGTAAGAAGTAATGGAAACGCTGCGTTAGTATGAATAAGAAATGAGGATTCTCTCCAGCAATAAAATGAATGATAGCATTCTTTATTACCGTTGCCAGAAAATTTATACTGACAAGTATACCCTTATAATTCATGGCATGACATGGAACACTGTATTGTCTTGTCAAATAAGGGAGCATTTTAATTTAAGATAAATTGTACTTTACAAGCTGGTACAGACTTCATAGATCATTGATCAAAGTTCTAATCATTAAGATTGATCTATTTAAGTTAAAAATGAATTTTAAAATACTCTGATTATGAAAAAGAAAGTTTTAACTGTAGCCATGTGTTAAGATTATAATATGGAGAATATTAAAAGTCAGATTCTTTATGAAAAGAGGTTTCTTTGGTAACATTAGTTTCTAAAGATTAAGGATGCCTCATGCTTTGCTTAGTTTAAGGAAGAAAAATAATTTTGACATTTAGCAAGAATTATATATGAAAATTATGGTGTTACTGGAGATATTTTAATCACTTTTTGGCCTGAATCATGTAATGGATGCTATTAATAGAAGTAATTTATTCAGTGGTCTCACTCTGATTCAATTGGTTTGAATCAGCAAAGTGTGAGCTAAAATAATCATAGGCTGAAATAGACTGATTTTCATGTCATTTTTCCAGAAGAACACTTCAATGAGGTATTCCAAGATACACAGTATCTTACAACTAACTACTTAATCTATTTTTAACAAGTTTCATTTTAACTTTAAAATATTTATTGGGTAATAAGCAAGAATATCTTAAAGCTCTAAAAAATCAACTTGAAAATTGTATGAATATCAATAAATTAATAAAAGGGGAAAATTTCGGTAACATTTAACTTGCTAAGCTACTCAGTTATTACCTTAAAAGATACAAACAATAGTTTATTTTTAAATTAAAGTTCTTCAACAGATGTTGACTTTTATAACTTAAGTGCACATTTTGATGTCAAAACTTAATGAAAGACAAATATATAGTCTTCAAGATATCAGTTCATGAATTGGAAGTCTCAGTATTGTTACAATGTCAAGTCTTGATCTATTGATTCAATATAATTGCAAAGTCTCATTAAGCTATTTTATAGCTACGAAAATTAAATCTAAAGCTTGTATGGAAAGGCAAAATGCTTACATAGCCAACACAACACCAAAAAAGAAGAATAATTTGGAGTTCTTGGTCAGATTTCAAGAGTAACTAAGGTACAGTAATCAAGATGGTGTGGAATATCTAAAGAACAAACACACAGATCAATGGAGCATAGTCAAAAGCCCCAAAACAGATACACACAAACGAAGTCAACAGATTTTCAACAAATAAGAAATGATCATTTCTTCTTGCAAAGAAGAAATGTTAATCTTTACAAGAAATGGTGGAGGAATGATTGAATTTCCACATGCAAAAAGGACACAGTGATCTTACACCTTTCACAAAAATTAAATCAGAATAGATTATAGACTTGTATATAAAGTGCAAAGCAAAACTTCTGAAAGAAATCAAGAGAAAAGTCTTACTAACCTTGGGTTTGATGATGAGTTTTAGATATAATACCAAAAACACAATCCATGGCAAAAATTACTGACAAGTTGGACCTCATAAATTTCATTTTTATACTTTTACTATGGATGTTTATTCATAATATTATCTATTTTCAATGGATATAATATAAATTTTATACAATATGTACTTTATGTTTCTACTAATAGTATATATTTTCCTATATCATTATATAGTATTTATGGGCTTGAGGCCATTTTAGAAAAGTGTTTACATAATTACTTTGAAATGAAAATGTAGAAAAATATTTAACAGCAACTAGACAAAAAATAATTAATATGCTACATGTAAATAAGTATGACTCATGAGGATTATAATCATAAGATCGTGGTAATTTTGACATTACTTTCACTTGAAAATGTATAGTATATCCTGCTGCTGCTGCTAAGTCACGTCAGTCGTGTCCGACTCTGTGCAACCCCATAGACGGCAGCCCACCAGGCTCCCCCGTCCATGGGATTCTCCAGGCAAGAGTACTGGAGTGGGGTGCCATTGCCTACTCCGATAGTATATCCTACTCTAGTATAATTAGTTAAAAATTAATGACTACAACTCTCTTTTTACATATAATATCAAATAATGATTAGAAGTACCTTTTTGCAAAATTAAGTGAAAGTGAAAGTCTCCAGTCGTGTCCGACTCTTTGCAGCCCCATGGACTGGGATTCTCCAGGCCAGAATACTGGAATGGGTAGCCTTTCCCTTCTCCAGGGGATCTTCCCAACCCAGGGATTGAACCCAGGTCTCCTGCATTGCAGGCAGATTCCTTACCAACTAAGCTATCAGGGAAGCCCCTTTGTAAGACTAAGATGACTAAAAAATGTTTCCTTAGAGAACTAAGGTATCTGTGAATTCACAGATGTAAATACAAAAGTGGTGTTAGATAATGTTTTACAGTGCCCGTGGCTTTTATCCCAAGAGAAAAATGATGAGACTCTAGACATCTGTTGGATTTTGGAAATGATTTCAAACATGTCTCAAGTGAGACACTCATATTGACATTGAGCAGCAGTGTGGCATCCTTGTAAAGGGCATGGACTGTTCATAACTCTTAGGGTCAAATCCAAGTTTTGCCATGTGCTAGCTGGGTGACATTCTTTCTGTGCCTCAGTTTTCTCATCTTCAAAATAGGAGCTATTTACACTTTTTTAGGCGCTCCCCCAGTGGCTAAGTGGTAAAGAATCTGCCTGAAATGCAGAAGATGCAAGCAACATATGTTTGATCCATGGGTTACGAAGATTCCCTGCAGAAGGGCATGGCAACCCACTCCAGTCTTCTTCCCTGGAGAATCCCCATGGACAGAGGAGGCTGGTGGGCTACATTCTGTGGGTTCACAAAGAGTTGGACATGACTGAGCGACTAAGCACATCATAGCACGTATCTATATTACCTACCAGTGAAGAAAATATTTTAAATGCTTTATAAAATATATGCATATCCTAAATTGTGGTCTTCATGACTTTAAAAAAATGTTTTATTAAGACTTCATATTTTTAGGGCAGTTTAAGAGTTTAAGATTCAAAGCAAAATTGAAAGGTAGGTACAGACATTTCCCATATACTCCCTGTCCTCACATATGCAGAGCACCCCCCACCATCAGCATTCCTCACGAAAGGCTTCTCTCTCACAACTGATGAGCCTACAGTGACGCACGGTAATCACTCATAGCTTATGGTGCATCCTTGGTTTTGTACATTCCATGAGTTTGTACAAATGTATAATGCCATGTATCCACCATTATCGTGTCGTAGGAGTATTTCCAGGGCCTCCATGGTGGTTCAGACAGTAAAGAATCCGCCTGCAATGCAGGAGATGTGGGTTCGATTCCTGGGTCAGGAAGATCCCCTGAAGGAGGAAATGAGAGCCCACTCCAGTACTCTTGCCTGGAAACTCCCATGGACAGAGGAGTCCATGGGGTTGCAAAGAGTCAGACCCAACTGAGCGACTAAACCACCACCACAGGAGTATTTTCACAGCTTTAAAATCCTGCCTCTGTATTCTGCCTATTTATCTTCTTTGCCCCTATACAATCTCTAGCAACCTCTGACTTTCTTTTTTATTTTTTTGGTCTCTACAATTTTGCCTTTTCCAGAATGCCATATATTAGGAATCATGCAGTATGTAGTCTTTTCAAGAGATCAGTTTCTTTCACTTAGCAATATATATTTAAGGTTCTTCCATGACTTTTCATGGCTTCCCAGCTTAATTTTTTGGATTTAGTATTCCACCATCTGGATGTACCAGAATTAATCTATTCACATTCTGAAGTACATTTTGATGGCTTGTAGGAGAAGGGGATGACAGATGAGATGGTTGATGGCATCACCAACGCAATGGACATGAGTTTGTGTAGGCTCTGGGAGTTGGTGATGGACAGGGAAGCCTGGTGTACTGCAGTCCATGGGGTCACAAAGAGTCGGACACAACTGAGTGAACTGAACTGAACTGAGGATTTGGCAATTATGAATCAAGCTACTACAAACATTCACATGCCAATTTTTATGTGAACCTAAGTTTTAAACTACTTTAGGTAAATATAAAGGAGAGACATTATTGGATCTTATAATAACAGTACCTTTAGTTTTTCAAGAAACAACAAAACTCTTCCAAAGTGGCTATACCCCTTTGATACATCCTGGTAATAGTGGATGAGAGTTCCTGTTGGTTTCACATCAAAATCAGCTTCGGGTGTTCTCGGGGCTCTAGATTTGGTGATTCTAATCGTTGTGTGGTGGCATTTCACTGTTGTGTTAATGTGTATCTCCCTGGTGAGTATGGTTTGAGGCATCTTTGCATATGTTCATCCGCCATCTGTGTATCTTTTGGGGGGAAGATTTCTCAGTCTGTTCAGGCTGCTACTGGGGAAAAAAAAAACTACTACTATAGACTGGGTTGTGTAAATGACAAGCATGTATTGTGTATAATTCTGGAGACTGGAAAGTCTAAGCACAAGGTTCTGGACAACCCAGTGTCTATTGAGGGCCCATGTGCTGGCTCATAGGTAGGTGGCTTCTTACTGTCTCCTCACTCGGTAGAATGGGAGAGGAAGTAAGTTCTCTGGGGACTCTTGACAAGAGTCTTGACAAGCACTAATTCCATTCATAAAGACTCCACCCTCAAAGCCTAATCAGCTTCCAAAAGCCGCACCCTCTAATACCACCACACTGAGGGGTGGATTTCAACATATCATCCTGGAGAGGACAGTTTCAGTCTATAGCACGTGATCAGTTGCTACATTGAGTCCGACTCTTTGTGACCCCATGAACCGTAGCCCACCAGACGCTCCTGCCCATCCTCTGTGCAAGGATACCAGAGTGGGTTGCCATTTCCTCCTCCAGGGAATCTTCCCCACCCAGGGGTCGACCGGGAGGCTCCTGCAGCTCCTGCATTGGCAGGCAGACTCTTTATCACTGAGCCACCTGGGAAGCCCTCCAGTCTATAATAGTCTTTGACCCATTTTTCAATTACGTTGTTTCCTCATTATTGAGCTTTTAAGAGTTTTCTGTGTATTTTGGATAACAGAGCTTTATCAGGTAAGTGTTTTGCAAATATTTCTTCCAGTTTGCAGCTTGTCATTTCATTTTAATGACATTCCCTTTTTCAGAGAAGTTTTTAAAATTTTAGTAAAGTTCAAGCTGTCAGCTCTTTCTTTCATAGATCCTGCCTATGGTATTATTTCTAAAAATCTATCACCATGTTCAAGTTCATCTAAGTGTTCTCTTATGTTATCTTGTAGGAGTTTTATACTTTGCACTTTCCATTTAGATTTCTGATTCCTTTTCAGTGAAGTTTTGCATAGGATGTAAAGTCGGTGTCTAGATTCATTTTTTTTTTTTCTTGCACATGGATACTCAGTTATCCCAGCATCATTTGTTGAAGAGACTATCTTTGCTCCACTGCATTGCTTTTACTTCTTTGCCAAAGACCAGCTGACTATATTTAATAGGTCTAAATGTGGGCTCCCTATTCTATTCCACTGGTCTCGTTGCCTACTCCTTCACCACAGCCATACTGTCTTAATTACTACAGCTTTATAGTAAGTCTGAAGCGGCATCATACCAGCCTTTCAACTTTGTTCTACTCCAATACTGTGCTGGTTATTCTTGGTCTTTTGCCCACAAATAATTTTAACTGTATTATTCATAAAAATATTTCCAGAAAGAATATGCAATTATATCACCACAATCATTTTTATATTCTATTACACACAAAAAAATAAATGATACCCAGTTTCAATGGAAATGAACTGCACAGTTTCTTATTCTCTTTCCGACTTTCACTTTAGTTCTCATTCTCGTGCTTACTCCCTTCCCCTCTCAATTAAGCAGGCCCAAACAGATTTATTAAAACAGGCCAAATAAGGGAAAAAAATTTGGGGGGGCCCTTAAATTTAATACTTAACACTTATGAAATACTATCAGAAACAGAGAAACAAATAAATACATTTCTCTACAGCAAAAGACTAGCTTTCTAGGTGATTTGTGCTCAGACTATACACAGACACATTCTGAAAAAAAGGTAACTCTATACTCTCCTAATCTTAGTCTAACGCTTTGATACTGAGCAACAGAAAAAAGGAGATATAGTTATATCTTAGAATTCTCTCTCTCTCATGCTCACTCTCTAAAATGGAAAGCATATTTTCTTCTTTGTCAGAATGCTTACCAGAGTGTGGCTTTATTTAATAACAAAAGATATTAAATATTATTAAACATTATAGGTTTATGAATGATTAGATAAAATCACTAGGTAGTCAGATAACCAAATTTTGATAGTGGTGCATCCCACCTTTTACATGACCACTGTTTTCAGAAATGTAACAGTTTTACAAAGTAAAGTCTGTTTTTTAAAAACATATAAGACCCATATCAATAACCTAGTTGAAAATATTTAATGTAATGTAGCTTTTGTGAGATGCTCTGTTCATTGTAGACCAAACAACAAATAAATCACATGGCTTAGACTGCACTTGAGATTTACATTTTGAATAAGGCTAGCCACATATATACAGATTTAGGCTGGTTAAAGAAAGCGTGCGATTTTAACCTGACAAACAGCTATTGCCCCAAGAGATGTGAAGATTAACCCAATAGCTCATAGAACATTTATGTGCCAGATACCATAATATTTTCCAAGTAGAAGAAAACTTTCAAAAATAATATATAACTACATATAAAGAGTATAATTAATTAAGAGGGACTTAAAGACCCAAAATAGTGTGGGGATATTAATTATTCAGGAAGAAGTAATCAGATAAATTAAGGAATACAATGTGTCTGTAGTGAGTAACATTATCCTGCCATAAAATGTGGGACTGGTTCCAAAAACTGACTATATCTCTTTCTGGTAACTAAGATTTCCAGGTATATTTTGACTTTATTGTTTAAAGGAGATAATAAGGTAAAAGTAATGATTATATTTATTTTTTCATGACAGGCAAACATGAAATAATTTATTGAAAGGGAAAATGCAACATCAGGAACTATACACCATAACAATTTTGTTTTAAAAGAACATATACAAAGAAACAGAGAAAGTTCTATAAATTTAAAACCAGAGTTATTATTCCCCAATAGCAAGAGCAGGCATTAAAAATAATTTCTGTTAGTTAACCCTAAAGGTACAACTGCAATGGCAATTATTCTAGTCTATGTGTTTAATTTTGAGGTAGGAAATGGCAACCCACTCCAGTATTCTTGCCTGGAGAATCCCATAGACAGAGGAGCCTGGCAGCTATAGTCCGTAAGGTCACAAAGAGTTGGACACGATGGAGTGAAAGAGCACATATGTTTAATTTAATTTGCAGTCCCACTTTTCTTTGGACGACCAATTGTGTTAGAGGTAGGATTATTGGCTGTGAAATTCGACTTAGGGGTTATTTTTAAAACTGGGGTTTTTAAACATTACCATGAAAGTATTAAAAGCTAATTAAAACAAATTAAACTGTCCTCACAACTGCTATTACTGCCTCCCAGAGTCCTAAGGTTCTCTCCCTTCCCTGCATGTGCTCTCCCATCTCAGCTTTAGGGAGCATTTTGCAAGCTAACTCAAGGTGATGAGCACTTCTGTTTTAGAATCTCACACAGGGTGTTTTCTGCACATTTGTTTGCTGTAAATAATTGATGGGTCTAAGGGATTCTAGATGGGCAACAAGTAAAGTGATTGTCACTATCTTAATCTCCCTAGATTAAGAAGAGGGTACCCCATAGGGCATCTGGTCCCTGGAAACTAAGCATAATAATGCATATGAAAATTGCTTACCTAGTAGTCTCAGAGAGAACTCTAAAAGTCAACACCATAATAACCTTAAGAAGTGGGTTATTATTATGACCTTGCTAGAGATATGGCTAAAGCCTCACACAACGACCAAATTTTTAGGGCTACAAGAAAAACTGGAATTGCAGACTGATACTTTGTATTGCTTTTATTAACGGTACAGTAAAAATTAAATCTTCCATCTGTTATGTCTTTCAGTTTTTTATTGTGATGGTGGTGAAATCACAATGCCATAAGCGGTTGTTTAGAATATGCTGACTTCTTTAAGGCTGTCCTAACCCTGCAAATAATGAAAGGGGATAAAGTGGATGTGTATGCTCAGTCGCTCAGCTGTGTCCAACTCAGCGACCCCATGGACTGTAGCCCGCCAGGCTCCTCTGTCCATGGGGTTCCCCGGGCAAGAATACTGCAGTGGGTTGCCATTTCCCCCTCCAGCGGATATTCCCGAGCCAGGGATTGAATCCCGTCTCTTGTGTCTCCTTCATTGGCAGGCGGATTCTTTATCACTGAGTCACCCAGGAAGCCCAAAGGGAAGTGGTACAGGGGAAAAAAAATAAAAAACTGAAACAAATGAGACTCTACTGAATATCAGGTCCTGCACCAACACTTAGCAAGGATTCTAAGCCAGGTGTCCCGAAGTACGACTACACACTCTACCCCACACTTTCCGGGTGTGCACATGGGGGATTTGTATAGAACGCTTCTCTATTTTGGAGTCAATCGAAAGATTTAAAGAGCGATTATCACAGAAAAGGCTAACATGTTAGTAACAAACCTAAACTACAGTTTTCTTAGAATGGAAAATAATACATTGAGCTAACTTGAAATTATGAATCCCAAACTATGTAAAAAGGAATGCTGAAGAGTAAGGGTCAAGTGACAGACTGCTGAACATCATTTTACCAGCAGAGGAAAGCAGCACATTTTTTTACTTAGAGATGCAAGAGAAATGAAATATGTAAAAATAATTCTGATGGAAATGTTAATATAACTGAGGCAGAGATGGGATAATAGGATTTTATGATGTATTAACTATCATTTTTTATATTTAATATTATCATACGGATATGGCATCCACAGAAAATCATCTATCAACCAATTCTTAGATTTTTATTGACTACTATCTAGGTTTAAATATAGCTTTGTAAAACTGATAGCTGATTTATAAACTAGATATACTCTATTACTATTTGGCATGCTTTCAGAAAATCTATTGTGCTTGAATTGATAAATCCTATAAGCTGCCCTGACCTAAAGGTCAGATATTAAATGGTATTGTTAAAGATATTTAACACCTAGCTAAATTTTTCTTTCGGATATGGCATCCACAGAAAATCATTTATCAACCAATTCTTAGATTTTTATTGACTACTATTTAGGTTTAAATATAGCTTTGTAAAACTGATAGCTGATTTATAAACTAGATATAGTCTATTACTATTTGGCATGCTTTCAGAAAATCCATTGTGCTTGAATTGATAAATCCTGTAAGCTGCCCTGACCTAAAGGTCAGATATTAAATGGTATTGTTAAAGATATTTAACAGCTAGCTAAATTTTTCTTCCTGATAAATCTTAAAAATCTAAATATAATTGGAAATGGAAGAGTGCTGTATAAAAACTATTCTTAATCATGTTTGTCAAAAATTATTATATAGTTTTCTCCCTCCACAGAAATTTTCTTTCCTAAATATGAACGGTAATTTTTTCCTCACTATTGATTTGTTCTGGAAAATATACGGTTGGGCAGGATTACAAACGTGAACTAAAAATTGTTGATAGAAATTCTGACTTGGCTTCACATTTGGATTATTCCACTCATCATAAGCATATTGGGCTTCACTAATGGCTCAGTGGGTAAAGAATTCTCCTGAATTGCAAGAAATGCTGTGCAATGCAGGAAATGCTGCTTTGATCCCTGGGTTGGGAAGATCCCTTGGAGAAGGAAATGGCAACCCACTCCAGTACTCTTAAAGACTGCATGGACAGAGGAGCCTGGCGGGCTACAGTCCTCAGGGTTGCAAAGAGTTGGGCACAACTGAGTGAGTAAGCACACACACAGAAGCATACAAGCTATACAGAAAACATCTTCACTGCATAAGAATATTGAAACGCCTCCAAACAACCACTGTCTCATGCTCTGCTAAAAAAAAAAAAACAAGGTACTGAGAGACACATAAATAAGGAAGTCAGATTTTGCACATAGTAACTACATGTGTAATTCTGTCCTCACCCATCCCACGTCTCAATTCATGAACACTTAATTCAGCGGGATACTACATAGGTAGTAGACAAGACTGAATAAATGATTAAAATTGCCATGACAGACCTGATAATTCCTTGGGTTGGCGGATGGGAAAACATTTCCATTGGTGGAATAAGTACAGAGATGAACTGCTTAAACAACTTAATGTTTTGTATTTGTTTTAAACTCACATATAACTAATTAGTTAGCATGTCTGAATAGCACCTGATTTAACTACTTTTGCTGCTGAGAAATGATTCCTTTTTTTATCTCCAAGAAAATATTTATATCACATTTTGGATTTTTCACCTCTAAAATTTCATTTCAAAAATTACTTGATGAATAAGAAATAAGAAAAAAAAACAATGATCTTTAAATTAAAGTATTAGGTTCTATTTTCTTTCAAATTTGGGGCAGGAGACTAAAGCACTTGCATATCATCAATTTGGAATATCAATAAACTTTTGTCCTCTCTTGTGAAAGTCTATCACAGTAATTCAAATGCCATGGGAAAACACTTTAACTCTGTCACACAGTGATGGTCTTCAATGCACTGCTGTTAAAAATATTTACCTGCTGTCATATATTTTTGCTCTCTGGAATAAATGATTTGGTGGTGGGAGGAGCAAAAACTACTTGAATAAAAACAAAAGAAATCATGAATTGTTGACTACAACCATAATTTTAAAACCAAGATCTTAAATTGAAAATATCTCTTTTTGATTATTATAACAACTAGAATTATATTTATGCACTTTTTGCTTTACAAACAACTCTCAATGATATATATTATCTTCTTTCTCCTTATAGTTCAGTAGTATTACTTCCACACTCTGATGAAAAAGCCCAACAAGCAGTGAAAAGAAAGGAGCTTTAAGGCAACCTATTGCAATGCTGAAGACAAAGCATTGGCTGGGATGGTATATGTTTGGACAGTCATAACTATGATATTAAGAGACAGGCCATGCCTGACCTGCTGTTGCTATAACCATAGGCTGGCAACACATTCCTCAAGAGCCTCACAAACTTCCATCACTCAAGAGTCGTGGAGAGCAGATGTTTTCCATCACAGTGATAGTATTTTTACACTGCTTTCATTAAACTGTCATTTCTTAAACTGCTTCAATTTCAGGTCCCTTTTATCGCTTTGTTAGTTTTAATGCATCTCTCTGTACCTCGGATGACAGGGAGGTAGCCCTGACTTTAATTGTGTGTATACTTGCCAAAGAATGGGCCCTACACACTCACAGTAGCCCTCTCTGGAATTGGACCTGATTGCCAAGTGAAAGCAATATTAGAACAAGCAGCAGCATAAAGATCACTAGTTATTCATGGAGTGGAGACTGAGAAGTATTATGTATGTATTAAAATGCTTTGAAGTGAAACATTTATGCAATTCACTTTGAAAGAATCAATAACTTTGATGTATTAGTGCAGTTGAAAATATTGTTCATTTAACATAAAATGGATGTAAGACAGAAATAAAATGGATGTTGAAAACCCTACAGGTACCTGGCTAACTCAGAAAACACCCTCAGCACAACTGAACTAAATGATCCTTTCTAAACATTTCTCCTTGAGGAAAAGGTTAAAGGTGTAAACTTAACACCATCTTTATACCAAATAGCAGTATTTACTGGTATTTCTTCATTTCGATGTTTCTTATTTATTTACTTTTTGTCTGCATGTCTTGTGAAGTACAACCATCAGAACTTAGATCAAACACAAGCTTAAAAGGGGGGGATCTACTCCTAAACTGTAACTGTAGGGAAACAGAAGCTGCGTCACCCATTATGTACAGGAGCCTACTGATCAGAGAACCTGTAACAGATCAGTTCCTTCTAATTTTGCCCTGGTTTTCCCCCACACCCTTGTGAGAAAATATTAGGAATAAAAATACTGAGCAGGCTTTTTTACAATAAAGTGAAGTGTCCCCTGAATTTGTGATCTGGATGTATGTATTTTAGAGAATCACAAAAGATCAAATTGAGAAAAGTCAATGTTTAAAAAGCTCTGCCTTTAGAATTCCTGAAATTAATATAAAGATACTAAATTATACTCTTGACTACTGTGAAGAGTCATTATCCAGGAACTTCTTCCACTGACCTGCCACTTTTCCTTGCAAATCACACTTTTTGGTTATTATCACCATAATGAATGTTGTTGTTACTGTGGTCTCTGATCTTTCAGTAATAAATCTGTATTCCATTAAAAGCAACAGACAGTAAATTAGAGGCCACTTGGATTCTGTCACAATATGAACTGGCTCTTTGACGGAAATTCATTTCTAGGTTATGTTCTGGTTGTGTTGAATGCTTGTTTCTGAAAGCAAACAAAATCTTGATGCTTGTGTATTGCGTATTTGCTAAGTAGGCACTAAACAAATAACCAAGAAATTATCTCTACAAAAAAAGAAGATGCACTGTTCCCCATACATACCAATGTACACCTCATAATACGAAATTTAATTAGCAAACTCAGTAATTCACAAAGCTGGTGAAAGAATGGTAATGGACAATTACCGCCTAAGAACAGGGATATGATGTACGGATATATTTCATTACTGAAATTAATTTAGAATTGTAATTAAATAGATTACTTACTAGTCCACACTATAATGTCACTACACTAAATGATACTGCTTTATCACAGAACATCTATGAAAGAACCCTCCAAATTATGGCATATATTGCACAGTTTCACACATTTAAAATAGATCTATAAGTTTTAGAAAATTGATCCTTCTTTTAAGTAGGCTCAAGAAATTTATATGCAGGACAATTAGTACATCTAAAACAGATAGTTTGCCACAAAGATAATTATTAAAATTTCTCAAAATTATATAAGACTATGCTGCCAGTAAGTATATGAAGATGTTAAAAAGTATTATCCTGCGTACTCTCTAAACTTTAAACTACTTTATGTGTGTGCATTTGAACATATATAAGACTAGAAAAGCTGACTTCTGATTTGTATATCTCCTTCATTCATTCACAAACATTTACTGAGTGTCTACTCTGTGTCCAGTCTCACATTAAATTTAACAAAGGTGATTTAATAAGTAATTAGAAGACAGATATAATGCCTATCTTTACAGATTTTACTATTTAGGATTCTGTAGAAATTTGTGAAGATCACCAAATTGTGTGAAAAATTTTGATCATGTTATTATTTTAGTTTCCCTATATTAACTTTAATGTTTTTCATTTTTGTTCATAATTTTAAATTTTTTATTTTATGCAATTTGCATATACTTTATATAGTTTGGGCTCATTTATAATACAAATGATGAATAATTTCATACATTATATCATCATTTGTAGTCTAAATGAACCTAATAAAAGAGAATATCAAAAAGTTTCTGCAAAAACTGAGTCATTTTGATTTAACATAAATTTAAAGCATAAATACATGTGCTATGTAATATTTCCGAGTTGCAAATCAATTTCATTTGGTATTGGTCATTAAGATATAAGGACCATTTTCTTTAGACACTATTATTTAGATATTTTATATTTGATTTAAATAGAGAAGGATATTTTACATGTAACCCAGTATTAAATGTATTTTTCATATAATAAAAATCTATTTCAATGATCTGTTATTTTCTCTTAGATATATAGCCACTTATGGATATGAAGGCAGATAGACCACTAATATGTAACGACCTCTACTATATTTTAACCATAATAAACATTACAAAAGAAAAAGATAATGAGGTAGATATGAAAAATAATGGTGGTGAATGAATTCTCACAAAAATAAAATAGTAATTATATTTCAATGGCATTTTAAAATAGTTTATAAAAACTACAATGAAAAATGTAATTTTTCCTTCTTTATTTACTTCCACTTCAAATCAAAATTTAAAAGTGCATAAGATAACGTAAATTTAAAAAATGAGGATAACAGTGTTCAACAATTAGTTACTTCTTACTCAGGTGTTCTTTTCTTTATTTTCATGTCCATCTGGGGGGGGTGGGGCATAATTACTCACAATTTCACTTTTAAAGATATAATAAATAGTCTTAGATAAATGAAAAGTGTTATCACTGAGTGCCCTTCTACTTAAAATTAATTATAAGAATTTTTTTTTTCTTGACAGAAGAAATGAAATATATTTATGGATAAATGTCAATTTCCTTCAAAGAATATACATGTTTTATCTTTGTTATTCACTCTATTTAATATTTTGATATTGAGCTTTATAAGCAAGCTCAATATAAGTTTTTGTATATAAGTAAGGCTTCCCTGGTGTCTCAGATGGTAAAGAATCTGCCTGCAATGTAGGAGAGCTGGGTTCAATTCCTGGGTCTGGAAGATCCTCTGGAGAAGAGAATGGCAACCCACTCCAGTATTCTTGCCTGGAGAATCCCATGGATAAAGAAGCCTGGCAGTCTACAGTCTGTGTGGTCGCAAAGAGTCAAACTGGACTGAGCGTCGAAGCACACATACACACAAATTGTATATAGATAATTTATCAAAATGAAATTTAATTCCATTCTTTCAATTACAATAGCACAAAAACTAAGTATTAGTTTAAATAATTTTCTTAGAAAAACCTGTCACTGAATGGTTTTATTTACCTGCGTGCTGAAGAATCTGCCTGCAATGTGGGAGACCTGGGTTCGATCCCTGGGTTGGGAAGATCCTCTGGAGAAGGGAAAGGCTACCCACTCCAGCATTCTGGCCTGGAGAATTCCATGGACCGTATAGTCCGTGGGGTCGCAAAGAGTCAGACACGACTGAGCGACTTTCACTTTCACTTTTTTTCAAGTAGCTTGTCATGTCAGACTCTTTCTGACCCCATGTACTGTAATCTGCGAGGTTCTTCTGTCCATGGAATTCTCCAGGCAAGAATACTGGTGTGGGTTGCCATGCCCTCTTACAGGGGATCTTCCCCACCCAGGGACAGAACGCGTGTCTCCTACCTCGTCCGCACTGGCAGGTGAGTGCTTCTGATCTTCAACTATTATATTCTGTGTGTCTGATATGATACAGAATTTTTACTTTAAAAAAAAAATTAACTCTACAAAATGGAACATAATCATTCTTTCACTTTTTACACAATGTTATTGTGCTCTCATCCATTGTTAATTATATTTAATCATACATTTCTTCCTTAGAAGAAGAGATATCTCAAGAATGTTTCCAATAATTTTATGTGAAGAGAGAATTTGACTCTTTTAAAAATATAAAACATTAGGCTATGTTAAAATTTACTGCATTTTCAGTTCTTTTTGGAACTTCTCCTGTTCTAAAAGTTTAACTCACCATTAATAAGCTTTTTGGAAAGCATTTGGAAATAATGCATGTCAGAAAACATTATCTATTACTTGTTACATTATTAAATTTCCATTTATCTCCAGCATTCAAAACTAGCCAAGGGATTCAACACTTCTGTCGTTTTTTTACCTTCATTTTCAAATGATTACATAAGTAATTCAGATTCAGGTGCATGTTGTTATCATCTCATATCATAGTCTACATGAATTTTATTTATTTAGAATTTTTTATGAAATATGATAAATTTATTTTATTGTTGACATTAATTTTTATGGTTATGTGCTTTGTATGTGATGAGAAATGGAAGCTTTGCATATACTGAAATAAATAGAATATATTTAAAGTTCTTCATCCAGCCGTCATGAATAAGCTACATTCTTTGCATTTTATGGATGCATGCAGTGCGTATAAAGGTTATATCACATACTAATAGAGTCTTCATTAACCAGAACATTGTTCTGCAACATCAGAAACACCTACTTCAGAAACAAACCCTAAAGACTAAACTAACAACACTTGGTGAAAATATACCTATAGAATAAGTTTATTTTTTTCTATTTAAAAATAGTACTTCATATGATAATTTCCTCAGAAATACTATATGCTAGAAAGATCCTAATCCCAAATTCTAGACTAAGCTGGATTTCCCACTCCCTGTATGTTTCAAATTATGTTTCTTACCCCTCACTGCCTGACAGGTCATTAAAAAAAAAAATGCTAGTACCTTGGATAGAAGTGAAGAAAAAAATTTATCATACAGAATATGTACAGTTTCAACAAAGTTCTAAATATAAGAGAATAAAATTTCTGAAAGTAGATCACCAACCTATTATAACTGGGGAAAAAGATATTTGTAAACGTGGGTTGCACTAAGTGAAATGAAAGAGAGTTAAGTCAGAAGTCAGGCATACATGGGCTTTCCCCTGGCGTCTCTGGAAAAGAATTCACCTACCAGTGCAGGAGACACAGGGTCCATCCCTGGGAGGGGCAGATCCCCTGGAGAAGGAAACGGCAACCCACTCCAGTGTTCCTGCCTGGGAAATCCCATGGAAAGAGGAGCCTGGTGGGCTATGGTCCACGGTGTCTCAAAAAAGTTGGTCATGACGGAGAGACTGCACAGTGAGAAGGCAGACACAGACCTGATTCCCAACACTGCAACCTCCTAGCCTGACAATTAGCAACTTACTCTCTTTTAGCCTCATCATGGAAGGGTGAATTCTACTCTACCTGATGGTCGTATTTAAAATGTATCTGGCATATTTTAGACGTTCAGTAAATGTTAAGCTTTAAAATCTTTTGATATAGTTCATCCATATGACATTGGCACATGAATTCAGCAGATATCATATAAAAAGCAAGACTTTACCAAAAAACTTCTCTAGGCTACAAGTCTTTGTCTCTATACACCACCTACTTTTGAATTTGAACAAACATAGCAAACTACAGGGGACATAATAACAAATATACATAAATCAAGAATTACCAAATATTGCCATTTTGTGATTTTTCCCTCATGTTTTCTAAATAAAATAATTACAAATTTAAAAATAACTTTCTATTTCCAACAACTCTTTTTCTTTTCTCAGAGACATCTACATCATAATTTTATATTGATGTCATTCAATATATGGTTTTACATATTCACTACATATAAGCATCAGATAATGTATGGCATTGATTTGCCTGTTTTGTTTCACATAGATGCTATTAATAATTGTCCCTATTTTTCTGTTCATTTATTTTGCTATTATATAGTATTTCATTTTGATATAAACTAGCATTAACTGAACCCTTCCAGGTTTCCTGGTAAAGTGAAAGTTACTCAGTCGTGTCCCATTCTTTGCAACCCCATGGACTATACAGTCCATGGGATTCTCCAGGCCAGAATACTAGAGTGGTTAGCCTTTCCCTTCTCCAAGGGATCTTCCCAACCCAGGGGTTGAACCCAGGTCTCCTGCATTGCAGGCAGATTCTTTACTGATTGAGCCACCAGGGAAGCCTAAGAATACTGGAGTGGGTAGTCTATCCCTTCTCCAGGGGATCTTCCTGACCCAGGAATTGAAATGGGGTCTCCTGCATTGCAGGCAGACTCTTTATCAGCTGAGCAACCAGGGAAGCCAGCTTTCCTAGTAAACTAGGTGTCAATTACTGTGTTAAATAATTCATGTGTATTAATTCATTGTATCGTCCTACACTGTAGAGACTGTACAATCCCCTACATTGTAGAGACTGTTTTTATATTTAAGTTATAATTCATTTTATTATAAATATTGTATACATATTTTATATTATTATTATTTTATAGACAATCTAAAAGGAGCACAGAGAAGTTAAGCAACTTGTACAATGTACTACCTACTACATAGGTCATTATTAATACATGGTAGACCTGGTATTTGAAATCAGGATGTCTGCATCTAGAGTCCATATATAAACCACATTCCCCTGTGCTCAAAATCAAAGAATGGACCATGTGTTTGTATTTATTTTCCTACTGATGGACAAATCAGGTATACCATTTTTTTTTTTTTTACCTTCACAAACAATGTTGCAATAAGCATCTTTGAATATGTCTCCTGATTTCCATAAAAGAGATTTTTCAAGACAAAAGCTCAGGTGGGTTGTTTGGAAGTCTCAGTGTATATACATATCCAATCCACATATGGGGCATTAAAAAGATCAAAAGGCTATAAACGACAATATTTCCTTCTAGTTAAAGACCTCTGGCTTGGAGGTTTTGCTTGATGTGTCTGGTATTTGTTGCTCATTTTGTGTTAAGGCATACCTCAACATCAGGAGAAAATCTATGCCTATTTAATGGACTTCTGATATCCTAGTAAGGAATTGCTAGGTAAAATATCAGGGGTTCAGTTTAATTAGGATTTCTGATAAGCAATGAGTATTTGAGTATATTGCATGGGACACACTGTACTTTGAATTATCTTTCATCTGAAATTCAAATTTATCTTACTGTTCTTATTTTTATTTGCTAAGGCAACACTGCAAATAAGCCATCCACAGGATGGCTAATAAAAGAATCCCCCCTACTTAGCGGTAGGCTCTGAGCGGAGGTTATTGATCCAGCATCATATAATCTAGGTGTACAATAAATGGGACCACAGTCTGTCTTTCAAAACTCATTATGCTTCACTCAAGAGGAAGGAGACAGAAGATGTACATATTTTACCCAACTTTCTCTTATAAACAGTGTCATCAGAAACCTTCCCACAGTTGTTGTGTATTAGGTGCTGCGATACCTCCCTCAGCTCAGCAAAATCTGTCTTATTTTTTCCTTTACAGTGGCACATTAACGTCTTCACACTGTACTCCTGAGAATATAACTAGGCGGATCATTATCATATGCCAGCCTTGTCTCTTCTGCCTCTTCAATCTTGTGCCCACACGCACTTCCTCTCCGTCCTGTTATGTAGAAACATACTCCGGCACTTTAAAACTGGGTGGCAGACACGAGAGGTGCTGTCAGTAAGCTAAATTTACATTACATTAAATAATGAGGGATTTGCAAGTGGGAGAACACCCGATGTGATCCACCTAATACCTCATTTTAGAATAATTTTTTAAAAAAAGTGGAATTCAATCCAAATTGAATCATCCCCCTTGAAAAGGAGACTTTCTGAATAAGCAGAAACAAAAGGACAGCCGGTAGGTCTTAGGTATTGCAGCTGCCAAAGATGAAATTTCTGCTCCAGGGCATATTCATTTCACTAGTTAAGTGCTACTTGAACTAATAGCAATTTCTTAGGTGAAAAGAATTTTGATCCTTTTCTTCTTTTTCCATTATGGAGCTTTGGCATTTCATCAGTTGGCATACCCTACCATATTGTGCTGAATGTTTTGAGGGTTTTGCAGACAATACGGAGGATGCTTTTGTCTATAAAATAAACCATCAGTTCAGACTGAGGGGCTTTTTTTTTTTCCCCCAAAAGAAGTAAAGTTGATTACTTGGCATCAGTCCCTCATCATAGATACTACTGAAGAAAAAAAGGATTGTGAAAAAACCCCAAAGGACACGAAATCCATGGAGAAATAACGATGTCTAAGTGCTGCAGAGGGCAGCCAAAAGTGGAATGTTATTTCTTCTATGAGGACCTCAGTAATAACCCATGAATGATGAGACTTATTGCAAATGGCAAGAGTGCTGTGGGAGAATTAAAAAACATATATATACTACATTTTGAAGGATACCGTTTCACATGCCCATTCTCCTTCCCTTTCTTCACAGATCATTTGAGTTCTCTTTTTCATTACTCCTTGTTCCAAACAACAATAAATATTCACAGAGGGCCAAATATGTGCCAAGTACTAAAAGGTCCAGTAAGGCAAAAGCCATAATGTCTGATCTTAGAAAGATCCGAATTTGATGTAAAAATACACTAAGCGACTGCAAAGCAAATGTAGAAACACCAATAATGTTGATATGCAGAGGATCCACACACAAAGGAAGTAATGGTAACCACAGAGTTGACTAGGAAAAGACTCATATAGAAAGCAACGTAAGTATGAAAGTTGTAATATGGGAGAAGGGTTTTGTCAGGTTAGAAGACAGGAAAGGAAATTCCAACTAAATGGGTCAGCCAAAGCAATAAGTAACAAATAATCTGATTGTTAAAAGAATTTGCCGTTTGTAAGGCTGAAACTGGAAAAATATGCTGTGGTAAGATTCTGTGCAGCCTTACAAGGTCGTTCAGAGAAATATGGATGTTATACGGACGTAGAGAATAAGAAGCAAATGTGGGCATATAACAAAGGAATGCAATGTGATTCAATGTGTATTTTTAGTGGCACTGTGAATAAGGGGTAAGAGGGAAAAGTTAGAGGGAGTTACATCAATTACAAAATCATTATAATTATCTAGTTAAAATACATGATGATAATTCAAATAAGACAGTGACCACATAGAAAATCTAAGGTAGATTCATTTGGGAAGTAGGACTGATGGATTTGGTGACAGGTTGAGTGAGAAAGGTGATGGAGATGACTAAAATTTTGTTCTTGCATGAAGGAGTATATTCTAATTCTTTAGGAAGAGATTTTGGCAGATGAGGGAGAAGATGAATGTTAACTTTTGAATCTAGAAGTGAAGCTTCCAGAATCACATCTATTCTTTATCCAATACATGTTTATCACAAATTTAGATTCAAATCCTTCATAGAAAAAGGAAAATGAGCTAGAATTTAATTAACTGAACATATCATGGATATTTTTTTAAATGGTCATAATTTTAAGTTTAAAGTCTAGATAGCCTGAAAGTGTGTAAATAGTTTCAGATCATAATTACTAGACCTGTGTAGCTAATTGACAGACTTCAGTACACTAGCTTATTAGTTCTGAGTATAACTCAATAGAGTGGAATATTCAGGGGGCAGAATAGATTCTGTTCTTGAAAGACCTATTAAAGTTTTCTAACTACTTGGAACAACATATGTTTACCGAATTTCAAATCAATTAACCAATTGTTAAAGAAATGTAAGTTTCATTATGCAAAAAAGAAATCTTAATTCGTTTGAACACTTACCCATGCAATTTTAAATTCCAGTGAGAATAATAATAATTGAGACTGAAATTTTTAATAGAAAAGTACTTTTACAAACATTATTTATTTTAAAAACTATATCATCTCACATGAACCTGGCACTATTCTTGTATAATCTGTTTTGTAGATTAAAAAAAAAAAAGAAAATTAACAATGCTACTGTCTCAGAAGGATGACTCGGTTTTATGAAAAGTCATACTGCTTTTGGTAATGAAGCTAAGACACACCAAAGCTTTTCACTCTACACCACTAAATTAGACTGTAACAGCAACCTAAGACAACTCAGAACAGAAATACTTGTTGAATTCCCTTCAAAAAAGAAGTCTGATAAAATTGTGTAAAAACAGTAAGACAAAGGAAGACATTCCCAGCAGAAAGAAACAGAATAAGAGCAGGAAATAATGACCATGAAACAGGAAATGTGGTTTGATATGTGACACACATTTCTATTAATAAGAGACTAATATAGTCTGTGGTCACACTACAGGAAAAAAATTTAGTAACAGGTTATGATGTAACTAAATAGGAGGGGTCAGAGTTCTGTTTTTGTTAATGTTTATGAAGACACATGTTTTCAAAAAAAATCTTATATGGATCTCTGAAAAATAAGATATATTACAGACATCTCCATGGAAGCTGGAGCAAGGGGGTACAGTTTCATCCGCTTAATTTATCTGCTTAATATGATACATGTGACAACAATAAAACAGAATTCTTATGCTACAAAAATCCCTACAAAGTGAAAATGCTCTATTAAAGTAAAACTACAAAATATTTTCATCAAATATTTGTAGCCCGTAGAGATACTTATTTAAAATATAAACAAATGTGAATTTATAAAAGAAATAGAGCAACTACCAAAAACATAAATGAATAAAGCTATGGGAAGTTTTATACAAAACATACATTCAAGAAAAAACACAACATAATTAATGAGATTCAAATTAGAGACATGTTATAATAAGATTTGCCCTATCACATTAACAACTACTAAAAAGTTATAATGCCCAATAAGGGCATGAAGAAATAAGCATTGGCATACACCCTAGGAGAAAGAATAAGTCTCTGGCTTGACAGGGTAACTGGGCAATTAACTACATTTCAAAGGTATCTGACTCTTGACCTAGTAATTCTTTAAATATTTATCACCATATATACTTTTACTGAGGCAAAGATGCATGTACAAGTTAAATCATTATATCATTGTTCTATTGTAAAATCCTAGGAACAGCATACCAGGAATTATTTTTGTTTAATTATGTACACCAAAACCATGAAATGCAAGGCTGTCTTTAGAAAATTAAATTTACAAGTGCTTTCTTTTGGAAAATTCTCAGTGATATACATAACTGAAAACCAAAAAAGTAACCATTGTGTCTCATATTCTTATATTTGTTAATATAATTGTATAAAAAGTATAAGAGGCTGCTTATTTACACTTGTATTTTATATACTGGCCATCCAAACATATTGAATTTTTATCAACTAATACCTAGCTTTAAATAAGGAAAAGCAGAAATAATAAGGTATCGCGAGTATCAGCTGTTTTAAATTAATAAAAAAAACCAACAACTGAAATGCAGGTGAACCTACTTGAAAGCAAAACCAAAGAGAATATAGATCTTTACGCAGGCCTCATGACATAGATGGGGCTTCCCTGGTAGCTCAGTGGTAGAGAATCTGCCTGCAATACAGGAGACCTGGGTTCGATTCCTGGGTCGGGAAGCTCCCCATGAGGAGGGCATGGCAACCCACTCCAGTATTCTTGCCTGGAGAACCCCATGGACAGAGGAGCCTGGTGGGCTACACCCCTGGGATCACAGAGTCAGACACGACTGAAGCAACTCAGCAGGAGCCGCAGCATGATATAGCTTGGAATCCAAAGATTTCCTCTCCTAAATGCTTCCAGAGCTGAGGGCAAGAAGGGTGGAGAGGAGGCAGGCGGTGCAAAGGAGGCAATCGAGAGAACAAAGCTGAGGGGTTTGGTTGTTTTGGTTTTTCAGTCCCAAACAGTGTTTATCTAAGATATAACTGAACATGGAGAAAGTCCAGGAACAGCATCTAGTATAGTTGAATAAATCATCTTATCAACTTGTATAAATACATAGAGTTTAGCTCTGGTCCTTGACGTTTTCCCAGAAAGAAGAACTGAAGTAGTTTCTGTGTCTGTGTCGGTAAATTGACACAGATTGTGAAGTACCCTTCACCTGCCTAGAATGTTTATTAAGAATTCCATGTATTCCAACAATAATTTCCATTCACCAAGGACTTACTAATAACATCAGTGTTATTCTTCACTGAAGTAATACTTCAGTGAATACCTGGATATGGCCTCGGGCTATGCTGGAAAGAAGTTATGGAAATTCTTCCTCTTGTTTTCAAACATTATCTTCCAGAAGAAAGCCAGCCAAGAAAGAAATTCGTTCATTCATATTCCCTCTCTCACCGTGCATTCCGTCCCCCCATCTCCCTGTCAGTTTCTCTTGCTGAACTGGGGAATCCCTATTACCTGTTCCCTGCTGTGATCACTGGCTGGTTACACCAGGGTAAGTTCCACCCTTAACAGGAGACATAAAACAAGTTTGTAAATCAGGGAACTGATTCACTCCCAGATCTTTTTCTATTCTGAAGACCATGTGGTAACACAGAAAGAAACAGCAAGACTTCCTCTTGTTGCATCTACCAACTGATATCAATCAACTGCTGTATGTGAAATCACTTTATAAATATTAAAAGCACTGCCAATGTAAGGTAGAATTATTTGGCTCAGTAATAATAAGAGTGGCTGCAATGCACTGGAGTGAGCACAGTCTTGTCCTTACCTCAGCTCTTTACATGCCTCTGCACTATTCTGCCTACATCAGGCCTTGGCTTTATTTCTCCATAGATACGACTTTTATCTTTCACTTTTACAAATATCCATCTTTTCTCCAAAAAATGTAATCTGCTCAGAGCAGCTAACAGAGAGATTCACTATTAACAAGGGCTGGTTAGCAAGCATCACCAATAGTAGCTGAACTCTTTTGTTTAAGGGCTAATCATTTATATTTATTTTTATAGTTTCTTTACAGTAGTTTTGGTGATCTAAAATCTTGTAAGGGCTTCTTGCTAAGCAAAAACAAGCTTGAACGAGCATCTTGGTATTTCTGACAAATAGTTTCCACTGACATTCTTGTAAGTCAAGGGAGAGAGAAATGTAGGTATCTGACTTCAAAAATTTGAAGAACTTCCAAAAAAAAAAAAAAATTTGAAGAACTTCAATCTACTACACGTTCCAGAAAGCAGTCACAGGATTAATAAATGAGACCAGCTCATTATGTGGGTGCCAACAATATTAGATAATGGTTTTCATTTAACTATCACTCCCCCCCATTCTGGTATGTTAAAAATTGATTAATATTATCAAAACTTAACCAAAACATGAATTATCTTGCAAAGGTGACATCAAGCCAGTTGAATTCCATTTTCTTTTTTAAGGACAAAAAGATAAATTGAAAATCACCCACTTTTTTTTTTTTTTTAGCACCATAAGGACTTAGCAAAACAATTTTAGATTTAATTTCAAGAACTTGTGCTGAGGAGTTCCCATGGATTACTAGCTGAACTAATTTCCAGCTTGAGATTGCCCAAGCCAGGGTAACCCAAAGATCCCCAGTTCAAAAAAAATGTTTATTTTTTAAGACAGGAGTTTTGTCCCACAGATGGTTTTACTCCACATTGTGTTTATTTTGGAACTAGAAACGCCAATTTTCATAGAATAGTCAAGGAAAATATCATATGAATTCAACTGATTTTGATAAGTTGACACTCCATATATTACCATGAAAAAACAAAGATAAGTTAGAAAAAAGAAAAGGAAAGTTCAGCTAGAAAAAGAGAAGTCTCTACATGTCAAAAAAGAAATAAGAAGACAAAATCATATCACTCAAGAGAAGCTGACTTTCAGGGCCAGTAACGTTTTCAATTGAAAATTAGCACTAATGTTTGAGCTGAATGCCTCTTAGAGAACTAAAACTATATGTTAGATATGCATGTGTTACATAAAGCTTCCTTCATGAAGCCCTTAATACTGCAATGTTTCCTATCTTACAGAAAATCCAGAGACACAGCATAAAAGATTAGTCTCTCTGGACATTTTAGTGGAAAAAAGAGCACTCACAGCACAGAAAAACTTCAACCTTGTATTCAGTGGGTAGTGTATGATCCTACACCTTTCCTTTTCCCATCAAGCCTTAGAGCCATGGCCCAAGTATGTGCCCCCAAGCATTCCATTTGTACTTGATCCATCTCAAAACTTCTTGTCTTTGGAGAGGGCTTAAAACCTCCTGGGATTTAAAATAAATACCTTTTAAAGTCTCGTATCCTATCTCTGCATTTGTAACTCTCTTCAGGTTATAAATAAGAGAGCTCACTGGGAGTATAATTAAAGTAAAAGGGGGTAATATTTTGTAAGTATATAAGAAATCTTCATAAAACTGAAGGGCAAGAATATGACTGTCTCTTAGAAAAGAATATATCTAATAAGTAAAGTTTATAAGAAATTCAAGGAGAATTCTATCTGGCTACGACTCTGTATCTCTGCTCTATCTTTTATGCTGTATACATTTTTTTTTCCCCTCAAACCAGTTCACATCATAGAAAACGTATGAAACACTACGTAGGACAGACTTTACCAAGTTTTATATTATTTCTACCAAAACAAGGCTGGAAATTCTGGATTCTTGGCTATATTGCCCTTAATTCACTACAGCTCATAACTTATGTGGATTAAAAATAAAATTGTGGATAAAATACAAAACCAAAAACCAAAATTACTAATGAAGCACTCTAAAAAGTAAGACCTGTGCAGAAAAATGAAATGTCAGAGGAGTGAAGCAGAGATTTGTGTTTCATCTTGGTTTTTCCCTTCCTGTGACTTTGCCTTGAGGGGAGTCCTAGCCACAGACTATCATGGAAAAAAAAAAAGGTAAGGCAGATGAAACTGATAGAAAGCTCATTAGCCTGGACACAGGGGTGACGGGGGGCCCTTGGGCTATAGGACATACACAATCACAGAGGGGAGCTAACCCAGGAAAGCCTTCCCCTAATTCGGTATATGAACCCTCAGGTCTTACCCACTCATGCCTTTGGCTTGGGCTTAGTGGCTCAGCTGTTTCCCACTCTCTGTAACCCACTGGACTGTCAGGTTCCTCTGTCCATGGAATTCTCCAGGCAAGAATACTGGAGAGGTTGCCATGCCATCCTCCAGGGGACCTTCCCAACCCAGGGACTGAACCCATGTCTACTGTATTCCAGGTCGATGCTTTACCCGCTGAACCATCACAGAAGCCAAGGTAGTGAAAGCTAAGCGTTCTGGATTCTGGTTTGAAACACTCCCGCAAATCTCAGACTAACACCTGACATAGGCGTAAGAAGGACTCATACAAATATAGTAAAGACTTAGAGAGTGAAACTAATATTTGAACCAGTGTGGATAATAAGTGAGTGACAACTTAGCTTAAAATTGCTGACGCTTCAGTTTACATTCCTGCGGCAAAACAAAGCTCCGAGTGATCCAGAGGAATCACATTACAGTTTTGATAATCCAATCACAGTCCCACACTCCTTATTTCTCCTCAGTTCAAATCTCCAACACCTCTTCCCTCATCCTCCCAGTCACTTCAAAGCCTGGCTGCATAAATCACTGAGAAAACAAGAGAGAAATCCCCGCCAGCTTCCAGAACAGAATGGCTTCCATACCTTATTTGTGTCACCTGCAAAGCTCATCAACAAGTCTCAGGAAATACAAGTAGAATCTGTGTCATAAAATAAAGTCTAACTTTTTTTTTTTCTTTTCCTGGTTCTAGCTCTGCTTGCTTATAGGATGCCACGTGCAGAGCCTCACGCCGGGGCTTCACACCTGAGCTCCTGGCGTGAAATGGCTACGCCCAGGCCTCCGCTCGGCAGGGCGCGGCCATTGCAGAGATGCCGCCCCTGGCGCTTCGGTCTCGGTCTCGCGAGAGGAGAGCGGGCTGCCGCTGCGCCGAGAACTCCGCCCCCTCCTCAGGCCGGAAACGCACTCTGTAAAGCGGCCCCCACTGCGGCCTTTCAAGGGGCGCATGCGCTCTAGAGCAGTGGTCCCTCACTTTTTCACACCAGGGCCCAGCTCTGAGGAAGACAGATTTTCCAAGGACACGGGAGTGCGGAGTGGTTTCAGGATGATTCACATGCATTGCATTTACCGTGCACGTTGGCTCTATTATTATTACCTCAGCTCCACCTCAGATCAGGCTTTCAATCCACGAGTTTGGGGACCCCAGCCTAGAGCCTGAGCACGCCTCTCTGTCCTTTCAGCAAACAACAAAGGTTTCCTTTGCTTCTGTTGCCTCTGAGGACACCAGCAGAAGGACCTTACCTGGGGACAGACTCTGGAGGGCCAGTAACACTTGCATCTACTAAGGCCCTACACTTCCCCCGTTATCAGGAATAAACTGCCTGGTTTTTGTTTTTTTATAAAGTCCTTGCCTGCCTCTGGGCACTAGCTCCCATCCTTTTCAGGAAAATAATCTAGCAATTCTCTCCTCTATGTCCTTTTTTTTCTTTTTTATTTCTTTTTGGCTGTGCTTGGTCTTCACTGCTGGGCACAGGCTTCCCCTAGTTGCAGCGAGTGGGGCTACTCTCTAGATGTGGTGGGTGGGTTTCTCGTTGTGGTGGTTTCTCTTGTTTCAGATCATGGGCTCTAGAGCACGCAGGCTTCAGTAGTTGCAGCACCCAGGCTTACTTGTCCCACGGCATGTGGAATCTTCCCGGACCAGTGATCAAACCCATGTCCCCTCCACTGGCAGGTGAATTCTTAACCACTGGACCAGGAGAGAAGTACTCTCCTCTTTATTATCAGACTTTTTTCTCTGTTGTTTATTTTTTCCAGAATACAACCACACTGCCATTACTTCAATCTTAAAAAAAAAAAAAAAAAAAAAAACTTTTCTGAACGCTATTTTTCTCTTAATTCACTTTTTTTCTTTTCTTCCCTTTAGAGCTAAGTTATTTTTGTGAATTTATTAAATCTGCTGTCTAAAATTCTCTCTCATTCTTTCTTGAACCGAATTTGATCAGACTTTTTATACCATATCTTATTCACACTGTGAAAACTGTTCTTATGAAGATCACTGGGTACTTTCACATTGGTAATCAACTGGTAGATTATATACATGATATGAAGCATTTGACAGAGTTGATCATGTTCTTGCCCTCAAAGCATTTTCATCACTTGCTATCCAGGATAAAAGCACTTACCTGGTTTACTTCTATATCCCTAGATGCTCATCCGTCTACCTTTTAGATTCTTCTAAGGTTCTACTCAGCTTCTGCCCTGGGCTCTCTGCGTTATGTGTCTACTCCACTGGTGGCCTTATCTAGTTTCATGAATGCCATTACATTGAGTATATGTTGAGGACTCCCAGATTCAATATTTCAATCTGAATCTTTCCCTTAATTGTCTCCTTGAACCCATTGCCCTAGTTAGGATATAGAATTGAATGTCTGCTAAGTATCTCAAACTTAAAATGTGCAAACTGAACTCATAGTCTTCCTTCAAAAAGACATTGTGCCCTGGTTGTCCTTATATTCCTGACAGTCCATCATTCTAGATACACAGGAGAAAAACATTGAAGTCTTCTTGACTTCCTTTTCTCAAGCCCAATATCCAGTTTGTTGGCAAAAATTATTTTTCTACCTCCATATTAGTGGATCTGATAACTTCTTGCTACCTCCACAAGTAACAAGCTAGCTTATGTCACTTACATCTCTTATTTCAATAGCTTTCTATTTTATTCTGCCTATACTAACCTCAAAAAGTGAAGTGATGTGGAAGTCGCTCAGTCATGCCTGACTCATTGCGACTCTATGGACTATAAAGTCCATGGAATTTTCCAGGCCAGCTATTGGAGTAGGTAGCCTTTTCCTTCTCCAGGGGATCTTCCCAACCCAGGAATCAAACCGAGGTCTCCTGTATTGCAGGCAAACTTTACCAACTGAACTATCAGGGAAGCCCAATCTCAAACAAAACAAAACAAAACAAAACACCGTAATTAGCCTGGTACAACATAAGTTGGATCACATTACTCGTTTGATCAGAAAACTTTAATGACTTTCTATCTCATTCATGTTAAAAGCCAAAGTCCCACTGTTGATCCACAAAGCTAAGATTTTTTTAAATTAATTTACTTTTCATTGAAGGATAATTGCTTTACAGAATTTTGCTGTTTTCTGTCAAACCTCAACATGAATCAGCCATAGGTACACATACATCCCCTCCTTTTTGTACCTCCCTCCTACCTCCCTCCCCATCCCACCCCTCTAGGCTGATACAGAGCCCCTGTTCCAGTTTCCTGAGCCAGACAGCAAATTCCCCGTTGGCTATCTATTTTACATATGGTAGTGTAAGTTTCCATGTTACTCTTTCCATATATCCAACCCCCTCCTCCCCTTAAGCTATCTAACATTTTTTATCTTATCTCCTCCTCTTCTCCTCCTTTCTCCTTATTTACAATCATATTGACTTCCTTGATTCTTCTAATATATGCTAGGCATATTCCTAACTCGTGGACTCACCAACTTACCTGTGGCTCACCCCCTCTGTCCATTCTTTTCTCTCCAATGTAGAATGTAAGCTTCTTGAGGGAAAGGAACTGTGTTTGCTTCATTAACTGTTGTATCTGGCATATTGCCTGTTTCACAGTTAGCACTAAGCTGCATGGGTGAGTCAACTTTCTGTAGCAATTTAGCAGTTATCAGCTCTCATGATAGGGATGCATTGCACTGTACTCAGGAGGGCACTGAGCCCAGAATCAATGGACCTCAGTCCCTCTGTACTCTCAATTTAAGTCACTTATTCTTTCTTCACCTCAATATTCTCATGTGTACAGTGTTTTCTTTTTTAGTTTGTTTGGTTTTGGTTTGTGAGTGTGCATGTGTGTGTGCAACAACTAATACAAACTTTATAAAACATCAAAAGTATACAAAGTATTATATACAAGTAAGTTTATCAGTATTTCCATCCTTGTACCATGATTTCTAATTGATGTTAAATATAAAAATAAGATAATATTGCTATCATTACCTTATATCTAAAAGTCTACCTAAAAAATGTGATAGATCAATTACAATTATTCTATAAATTCAAATATAGAAAATTGAGTCTCACAATTATTAAAGAACAACCACAGTGTCACAGAGTACTTACTAGAGTGCTTAAAGTCATATTTATCAAATGTTATCCTTCGACCATTTGGATCAGATTTCCATCATTATAATGCATGCTCCTGAGTCCCACTCTGGACTGATATTTGGAATCTCTGAGATTGAAGACAAGGGACACACTTTTGGACAAAAACCCTATGTCACTCATATATATTCATGTTTAAGAACATATGTATTACAGAAAAACAAAAGCAACAGTTTTTGAGCAGCATGATAGCAGTTAGGGATGTCAGTAATATTGAAAGTGTTTGCACATAAGGGAAATTAGGTATTATATTTTACTTGTAAATATTAAGTTCCATATGAAGATGTAAACAATAGCTGTCTTTGTTTGGTCAGCCCCAAAAAGATAAGTTTACCTGACTTGGAGTTCTACTCTTTAAAATCTATCTATATATTTCTAATTAGTATTCTGTTCATAAAGAAGCACTCAGGGACTTTAATCAGCTACCAAAATTTATAAAATGAGGTAAGATATCTTCACTACAGTATTTTAGCAATTCTTGCTAGACTTTGTATTATTTCCAGAAACTGAAAAAATGCTTAAAATAATACAAATATTTCTTGCCGGGGGACTTTGAGGACTAGGCATGATATGGTAATTTTTCTTTGTAATATTTACAATTATTTCTTTTTTTTGCAAAATACATAATTCTAGAATAAGTATTATTATGTTAGGTATATTTTCCTCTTGGAATTCAAATGTAAAATCTTGTTAAATAATGTCCCCATAGTTCAGGATAGAAAAGAGAAATTAAGGTCGCTTTTAAAACCATGTTATATAATTACCAATCCCTGAATGAGCCAGAAGTCAATCCATCCATGTCTAAAAGCAACAGCTGCAGTGTTGGCTTACTATCTTAAACATAAGTTTAGAAAATTGTTTCATGGAGCACTAAAATTGTGAACTGGAATAGAATGTTTATGTTTATTTGATCTGTTATTGGCATACTTTCTATTAAATATTTAGTTTTCAAATGCCAATTCCCATGGCATGTATGCTTCTCAGAGATTCTGAAGTCTCCATCTATAGGTTCATAAGACTCAGAGATTTCATGCCACAGAAGTTTCACAGTAGACACTCAATTATTTTGTATAACAATTAAATGTGTACAAATAACAGCAAACACATCCTCTTGTCAGATGAACAAGGTAATGTAAAATAGGATCTTTGTACATGAGAACTGATGCAAATCTTGTCTAATGTTGATTCCTGTGTTTTGGTAACCTACTGTGTAACAATACTGTAAAATAGGAGAGCTGAACAGAATGTTTGACTTTATTCTATCATCTATTCTAAAATCCGCTGTTGTTCGATTTCATACTTACTGGATGTTTGGGTCATAATTACTTAAAGCTAAACCAGGAAGGCCACCTAAAACAACAAATCAGTGAAGAAGTGGGTTATTCTAATGCACTGTGGAGAAGGGATTATGACAGGTCATTGGAGGCTGACCCGGTTTATCGGGAGTATTTTGCTCAGAAGAGAAGGTGCAGGTGTATAGCCAGTGAAAAACATTGGGCAGAGCTTCTGCTCATTCCTATGAGAGAATTAACGCTTAAACTGTTAGGACAGTGTCTTACTCGATGAGGAGAAAAACAGAACCTACTCCTACTTGACAGGGAATGAAGCAGTTGAATCAACAGATACCTTTAAGAAACAGAAAGGAACTTTCCATGTTCAATTGTGATTTTGATCCTGAGTAAAAAGGATAATTCTGCCTTTTCTACTTGATTAAAGAAGAAAATCCTTTCACTAACACAACTTAAAGTTCCAGTCATGATCTAGAAGATGTTATCAGGCTCATTCCCTCAATACAAAGCAACCAAAAAAAAAAAAAAAATATCCAACACTATTTTAAAACTGAAAAAAATTTGTAAAGGAACTCTTAGTAGATGATGAGAAGCAACCAGTTTAGGGCCACAATCTATGCGAGAAGATAACCTTAGATGTGGCAATATAGTTGTGAACAGAGCCAGAGATAATCCATATATATTGGATGTATCAGGCAAATATTTCCAAATAATGTGGTTAATGCATTAAAATAAACTGCAGTAAACTATGGGGGAAATGGATGGAAAAGATAAATTATTTCAAAATATATTTAGAATCAATAAAAGTAAGAATCTAATTTACATTCTATAAATGCAACATACAATACCTAAGTTAAGGACTTGATGGATGTGTTCAACACAAGCCCGTAACCCACAAAGAGAGGATTCATGATTTCAGAGTCAACAGAAAATATCCAACCTGAAGCTTATAGAAAAACATGGATACAGAAGAATAGAAGATACAGGTGAAGCAGCTCAAAATACTTGAAATACATGTAGTTGGGTTATAAGAAGGAGAGTATTAAAATATTGAGGAGAAAAGATTAAACTTTTTCTAAATCTGCTGAAGGATATAAAATCACAGTTTCGAGCAGTTCCGTGAACATGAAACTGGATAACTACAAAGAAAATCACAGACAAATGCAGACAAAAATCACTAAATTTTCTAAAGAACAAATTCAGATAAAAAGTATGTAAAAAACATACTCCTGGGGAAAAGGGAGATTACCAGTTATAGGGGAATTGAAGTCAGGTGAGCGCATTCGTTACCAGGGAAACCAGGAGGGGCAAGGCCATCACTACCCCTCTGATATGAACAATCACGATGTGGGTCTGGGGCAATCGGTAGGAAGGTCAGTGAGGTGAGGCACTGGTCAAGCAGGGGATATACAGAAAGCAAGAGAACAGCCATCTTGAGTAGCCTGAACATACCATTGTTTAATTTAAAATTTTAAATATATTGCTTGTATAAATATAAGCAATTTAAATAAACTCAGTTTTGATAAGGGGCTATGTTCGTGCAAACTGCAACATGAAGGTTAAATAGGAGAATCTCTAGCAACAGAGAAGGCTTTACAAAGAAAAGTTAAAATAATATTTCCATCTTAAAGATATATTTTCTTGATTGAAGGGAATAAAATAATAAATGAGGTATTTTTCAGTTAATCATTATGATTTTTCACTCATAATAAGTATAAATTAGTTCATATGATTAATTTAGGCAATCACAAATAAAAAATTTTCCCTAATTCTTTCATTGATTCTGAGTTCATAAGCACTTGATTCAAACAGTAAGACCTTAGATTACTAGTGAAGCTCTATTTTCTTTAGAAATAATCAACAATCTTCAAACTGGAGGAATATTAAAGTAGAAGACAAAAAGAGTTAATAGTGGATTTTTAAGTGCATACTCCAAAATCCTTTTCCATAAATATTAAATGTAATAATTTACATAATTCATTATCAGTTTCACATTTAATACATTAATATTAAAGTGCTTTAGCGTTGTTTTAATACATTTACATATTATGAATATTATTAAAACACACTTTATAATGCTTCAATAGAATGTCTGTGTATGTTCAGAAACAACACAGAGGGATGTTGCCTCCACACGCTGACCAATTCTGGATATAGTCTTCATCGCTGCTTCTTGCTTTCATGTAAGAATGCTGTGGGGTAAGAAGGACTACTACGGAAATGAGGAGGTAATCCAGCATGAGTTCCTCTGCTTTCGAGTGACAATTCTAGGCGGGAGAGGACCTGAACAACTAGAAGGAAACAATAATAAAGATAACATTGAAAATACACAGCTTTGAAAATCTTGCAGGCATGCAGCAAAAAATAAATGCGATCAGCTTATTTGTCATGGTTTGATATCCTCCTCTTTCCTCCCCCCCCGCCACAACCTGTATGCATCAAGGCAGAAATCAGTAAGCTATCCCTTCGTTATTCATGCTCACCTGAATATTTTAATTATCTCATGTGTAATGGGGAATGTCTAAGCCTCCCCACTTACTACAGATCATAGATATACACTCTCTGCTGCTGCTGCTGCTAAGTCACTTCAGCCGTGTCCGACTCTGTGCGACCCCACAGACGGCAGCCCACCAGGCTCCTCTGTCCGTGGGATTCTCCAGGCAAGAACACTGGAGTGGGTTGCCATTTCCTTCTCCAATACACTCTCTAGGTGTGAGTTATTACCAATTTAAGCATTAAACTCACTGCTTTCTCTTCTCTTTCATTCTATTTCTTTGGTGGAGCAGATCCTAAGATAGACTGAACTTCCACTGTTCTGGAAGAGAGAGAAAATTACTTACAGACTGAAGAGAAATCATTAAATGGAAAAAATAATTCCTTTTATTATCTCAAAGGCATTTATATTTAAAAGTAAATAAATGAGCAGATTGCATTTATTATTATACATTTCCTTTTTATGTGTTATGTATTTATTAATAAGAATTTTATTAATTTGTCAGTTAATAGACTTTAAAACAAATTTCTAAAAAAAAGATTGTCATAAATGTTCAACACAGTTCTAAAAGGAAGGTTTTATTGACAATTAGTAGAAATATACTTTAAGATGGTATCAGTCCAATTACCTTAAATTAGCAAAAATCAATTTATAGTCTATTAACAAGAAAAAGTAGACTATAAATTGACTTTGGTAATTTAAGGTAATTGGACTGATAAACATCTTAAAGTAAAAGAAAAAAGAAGCACTCTGTTACACCTTTAGCTTTACTACAGAACCTGAAAACATCTGGAGACTGAAATAAAAGTGATCCCTCTTGATGTTTTTTCTAAAGTGTGACTCACCTCCATCCTACTGAGACTTTCCCCTCCCTAAGTCCAGTTTTGGTCCTCATGCTTATTTTCTTATCTCTTATAAGACATTATACGAAGTGTCAGAGCTATTAGTACGCAGGAGTAGTTTTAAGACAGGCTTTGCTTCAAAGAAACAGCTGTCAGAAGTGACAGGGTACAATTGTTAAAACATCTGAAATAAAGGCTAAATAAATGCCTACATATAAAGTGGTATTTTTCTGCTATGTCTAAACAAAGCACTTTCTCTCCATTTTCATTGCTGAACTCAATGTGTCACCTGTCTCCTTCTTACTAAAATGAAGTACCGTTCAATGCTGCACATCATCAATGAAATCCTGGGGAAATTACCTATCCTACTTAAGACACATTGCAGAATTACTTTATGACTTTAGTATTGCTGAAGAAATACACAGTGGTCATTTTACTGGCTGAACATACTGAGTTTTATTTGAGGTAGTATACAATTATATCTTTTCAATGAGCTTTTATTCATATTCATATTCAGCATTCAGTTCTGTTTAGAGATTTAATATATAAATAATAAAGTCTATATCTCCCAGTTTGAAAACCCTTAGAGGTGTATAAAACCTAAATATAATCTGAGAAAGATGGTTGATAAACAGAAAAATTTTTAAATAAGTTTGGGGGCCAAAACAGAATAAACTACAGGAATTCAATGCAAACTTCTGCCATCATTGTCAAGTAAACTTGATAACAAAATGGTGTGGGAAACATAAAGAAATGACAAAATAACATGAGTAAAACAGTCTTGGAGCCCTATCCTTAGCAGACTAGGTCTGTGAAAAACATCTGTGTAATTCAAGCAAAAAATTACAGACATGGAATCACCACCCAAAGTCAAACAAGATGCAGATGGACAAACCTATCCATTGTTCTAGACTAGAGAACAGAGACTGTGTCTCTCAGGGAACACAGTTTCTGCAGTAGAGAGTTAACATCTGTGATTTCCAAAAATTATCTAGAGCTGGAGACAATGACCCCTTCCATTTGCAATGATGTAAGGGCATGTACTCAAGGGCATGTACTCTTGGGATGGATCAATGGTTCCGGATGTACAGGAAATGTAGAAGCAACTGGAGCATATTCAAGGGAAAGAGGTCCTTGAGAAACTGGATGCAAAGTTCTCATTACCACCTGGTTAATGACCTCGTCATTACCTCACATCATAGCTATACTCCAAGATTGACAAGTTTGGAGGGATAATCCTTACTAAGGCAACATAGCTGCATTCCAAGACCAATTGCCTCTATTGAAGTAAAACCTGAACACTAACTGAATACCATTTTAGTTTTCCTTTGAATATTACCTTTCCTCCATTCCTGACATGTGCAACTCAATAATTATGCTATAATATAATAAAAATCTTCCATTCTGCCTATGTAAGAAATGGGCATTTCTACTTCCTAATAATAGGTAAAGTTATTCGGTTCTTCTATCAATAGAATCAGATAAGACGACTTTGGAGTACCTTAGCAATAAAATTAGTCAGGGCCTACTTTGAATAAGGCACACATTTTGATAACAGCACATATCACATTGAAATTATAGAAGCATGCTTTTTATAGCTGCCCATGGGTGTACACTTTAGTAAAACTGACTTTAAAGATAACTTATACTCATTTATATATATATTTTTTTTTTGGAAAACTTGTATTTCCACGCAGAATAAGGCACTAAATTGGAACATACCTATAGCTAAGTATATAAAAGGTGGGAACAATGGAAAAAGTACAGAGAAGAGGCCCCTCTTTCTGGGAACATATCCTGGTGCTTTTGCCCCCTGCACCTTCCTACAATATTCCACCTACCGTATGAATCTGTGCTTATGATGTTTGTTCTTTAAAAGCTTTCTGTGAAAACAGCTCTTCCTTTTCGTCTTTCATGATATAGGACCTTTTACAACCTTTCCAGGAACAGCTAAATAAATGAAAAGTTTTTCATTTCTTCTTTGGTCTACAAAAATAGCTTTTGTTGATGATGAAAAGTGCAACCTCCCAAATTTCTCATTTTTCCATGAAGCAAAGGTTTACTTTCTGAAGGTTTCACAAGTACTATGAATCACTATATTTATCTTCCCTCTAGATGTAGAAAAATGGGTGGCAATTTAAGCCCAGGCCTGGCATGTTTCTCAAAATATGGAGCCATGACCATCTCCAGATTTACTTATTTTGATCAAGATTCTACTGATATTTTTTATCAAAAAAACACTCTTAATTGTAGTTATAGTTATATTTTCTTGTCAAAAGAAACAGTAGAAGATACATCATTCAAATCTAGTCTCTAGATATGAAAATAGCTGCAACTAAAAATACATTTTTTAAACATGCTAACTATACCTTTGACTTACTGAAATATTAATAATATCTTTTATGTTTAAGATAATTGATGTTAAATAATATATTCTCAGCTAGTGATATAATTATATGTAACAGTGAAGTTTTTCAAATAGACATTTGCTTTGAAAGTTTCAGGAAAATAGCACAAGCTAGATTTGTACCACAATTTCACTGATATACTCACCGTTTTCTGAAACGCCTTTGAAGGTATGAGATTTAAAGAGGGAAAACAACAATATAAATGTGGCTTTTCATTTACATTTCATAAAAATAAAACTTTTAAAATTATTTAATATTACTGTTATTCATTATTGTTGTTTAGTCGCTAAATTGTTTCCGACTCTTTGTGTCTCTAAGGACTGTAGCATACCAGGCTTCCCTGTCCTTCACTATTTCCTGGAGTTTGCTCAGATTCGTGTCCATTGAGTCAGTGATGCTATCCAACCATTCCTGTCATGCCTTTCTCCTTCTGCCCTCAATCGTTCACAGCATCAGGGTCTTCCTATTATATATCTTTAAAATTATGGATGTTTGTCAAACTATTTAAATTATCACTTCTTTGTAATAATCTCTGTACTTACAGAAAAAAGTTTGTAACTGTTATAGAGTATGCATATATTCATAAATTCATTTATAATGGCTGTTTTATCACAAGTGCTAGGCAAGTATTTTAAAATTCCACTTTTACACAAATATGTGTGCCCTCATAAGTGAGAATAATTAGCACATTAATTCACTATATTGTTTATACTTCAATTATAGAGGCAAATAAAAAGCAGTTCATGTTCTGCTTGAATAGATTTGCAGCTCTTTGCAAGTATTTTCTGACCTTAGTTTCCTCTTAGAAATTGAGAATATTTAAAGCAAAAACATTTTGAAAGGCAATTATAAATTCAATTCATTATATGACTAAATTGAAGACATTATACATACATTAGGTAAATTTTTTAAAAATTTAGTATAAACCAAAAACCTAGATATTAGATCACTTGTGTTTGCCAGCAGAAATGAGTCACAATAAGGTAAACTGTAGTTTGCACACAGACAAATACATGGGTCAACTGCATATACAAATGTATTAAGATTCATAGTCACAAAGCTGTTACTCTTTAATAAGCTATGTTATTCACTTAAAAAATATTTTAAAGTTAGTTATTGGATAACAAATGGGTTATTCATGAATTCAATAACAAGTTCCACTTTCTTTAGCATACTACTTACTACAAAGGTTTTGCCCTCAAGGGTCTACTTGAAGAGTCAACATCCATATTTGTTTTAATTCACCATTTTAGCAAAGGTGTCAGGCTCTAATATTTTAAGGTACATTAAAATAGTTACTGATTTTTTTTTTTAATAGTTACTGACTTTAATATGACATCCCAATGGAACCAGGCATTATATCAGGCTTCCAGGCTTTTGTCAAATACACATATACACACATACACACGCACACACAAATTAATTTTGTATGATTTTCAGTTCTAGTTAGAGCCTTTGTCCCGAGGGCTTGTTAATCTTGTATCCCATTTCTGCCCTGTTACAATTTAAAGATTGTCACAAGAAGGATAAATTTCATGCCATTTTCTGTTCTCATTACAATCTTCAGATTGTTATGAGAACGGATTAATTTTGCTCAATTTTCTGCACTCGTTACAGACTGTTATGAGAATGGATTAATTTTATGACATTTTCTTCTTTCATTATAATCTTTGTTATGGGAATGAGAATATGTAATGAGAATGAGAGCATATCAAGCATTAAAAGGTCTGGGAGAGCTCATGACAAAGATTGTAACAAGAAGAGAAAACGGCACCCAATCCATTCTTGTGACAATTTTAAGATTGCCAAGCGAAGCCAGAGTGACACAGCATTTATCCACTCTGAAGACAAAGATTGTTGAGAAAATGGGAATGAGAGCAAAATTAATCAGTTCTCCTGACAATCTTGAGATTGTACTAATGCTTACGGTATTTTTTCTCTTACACAGTACTTACATGAAAACATGTGCATTGCCTTTAAATGTTATTTATTGGAAAATGTCATTTTCATAGTTTATTTTTTCCATCTCTTCTTTTTGTCTTTTACTTTCAATTTCTCTTTCCTTTTTCACTCTCTCTTCTCTTCCTTTTTTCTTTTTTCCCTTCTTCCTCTCTTCCTTTATCTTTAATGGATACAAAGACATTTATTTTTTAAAAATTATTAAATTTAACTATAAATTAGTATATTCTAAAATTGTCAATAAAAACAAAACTATACCAAAATAAGCCCACAATAAAATAAGAGGCAGGGTCTCCTGCAGCCAGTGTTGTTGAAATTCCAAATTAAATATTCAAATCAATTGTCTCCACATGCCCAGAAAGAAATATTAACTTTGCTTTTGTATAAGTTTCTAGTCAACATAATGAAATCATTCTAGGTTTGCAGATGCATACTACTTAATGCTTTTATCTATTAATAAATGCTTTGCTGCTTTCTAATATGCATCTCCTAAACTTGTGGCAACTATATCTATTGTTGTATATGAATAACATCAATATTCCAATTTCATGAGGAATAATCCAGTAGGTTGAATGCACTTATGCTTCTTCATTCTATTAGAAACTACCAGTTAAATTTTCTTCTTTAAAACTTTGTTCACAGAATATCCATGTTTGAAAGTACCTGTTATTTGGGAAAAAAAGTGCCAATATCTTGAGTTGTAGATATATATGTGTGTATTTACATGTGTAAGTATATATATAAAGGTCTACATATTGAGCATGTATATATATAATTGGTAGGTATGTATTTGTGTATATATGTTTATATAAACATATGTGTTCATATGTATGTTTGTATGTGTGTACATGATGTTTCATCCTTTTTCAATATTGTATATCAGATGAAAGACACTCTGGAAAAATTAGCTTGGTACAATCAAATCACTGCCAGAAATGATGCCTGTAGTATTACTGAATATTAATAATGGAAAACATAGTCAAGAATATCACATAATTCACTTTGTCACTCTTCCAGGACTGTATACTTAATTTTACATATGCATTTTATGTCCTGACATTTCTATTAACCAGGAGGTAAAGCTCTTATAGAATTCTAAGACCATTCATCCTGAGATCATTAATCCATGTCTCTTAATTCAAACTACTCTGCATTGTCGTCTACCACAAACATCACTGGAAACTAATGCATACTGAGTGACTGAAAAAAATAAATGTTTAGCATTGATCAAAATTTGATATCATACTCATGAAAGCTTCCTGACCACATGCTAAAATGACTTCTTTATGTGTTTTTGATGAGTGAGTCTCATTTTCTATATCAGCGCACTGTTAATGATTTCCATTATCAAATCACTTCATCCTTATTCTTTTGTTTTTCCCCTCGTGACACATAAAACCCTTAGCCCCCTTTTCTCCAGCTGGAATTTTCACTGTTTACAAATGTCACGCCTGTTTATGTTTGTGTGCATGTGTTACACTGTTGTGAGCAATGTTCTCTAGAATATTGAGCAGAAACCAGACTCCTTGGGGTGATGACCAGCAGGAGGCCTGGGGATAGGGAGCCTTTAGCAGAAGCCAAGCTGGCCCAAAAGGAGCGTGAGGAGCGTCCTCAGGAGATGAAATACAAAAGTGCTGATAAAAAATGTGGCCAAGGGCCCCTGGACACTGGAAACCCAAAAGCTGTGCAGAACTGTGGGTGAGGCCACTTCCCCCCTCAACCCCTTTCTCCGACCCTCAGAGAGTGACCCCCTGGGTGTTTTTGTTGTACGAACCGTGTGAACCCGGCCAGAGGGCCAAGAACATCTAAATGTATATACATAGAGGCACAGTAAATATTATACAATTTCACCACCACCACCCCCCAAAAAAATATCTCTCCCATCTTTCTGGCTTGAAATTCTCTCCTTAAATCAGAAAAATACCTCGTGGACATTAGTTCTTATTTTAGCAAATGTCTCCACATAGTTAGCATTCCACTGATTCGCTCTGGTTTTTGCCTCTTCTACATAAACCTCGTTTTTATCTCCTAAATCTGATTTGTAACCAAGCAGCAAAAGTGAAACCTTCTCATCTTCTTGTGCTCTTGACATCTGCTCCCTGAAACCAGCTGTGGCTGCAAAGGGTTCAGTATCTGTAATAGGAAAACATAGAGGAAACCCTCCCTGATTGGGCAGTGCAGTCCTCCTTGCCCAGGTGATTCAGGTTTAAACACAGCAATATCAATGCACTTCAAGAGTCCAAGAAAAATTTTTTAAAAACTGTTTGTTTTTTTTTTTTTGCAGCGGCATCACTGATACCAGTTAATCATGGAGGTGGTCTGGGGTGAAGCGGTAACAGTCCCTGATGGGTAGGAGAGGTTATGGTAAGTGTGCTATGAGAAAGGGGTGTACCTGTACCAACTCCCTGTAAATGATAGTCCTGACACACTAGTCTAACTTTATTTGACTCAGGTTCTTGGCCTAAAATCTGCTGCTACAAAGATGAAGGTCTAAAATGGTCCCAGAGCCCCTTGTAAATGCGTTCATTCCATTGTTGCTGCCGCTGCTAAGTCGCTTCCGTCGTGTCCGACCCTGTGCCACCCCATAGATGGCAGCCCACCAGGCTCCCCCGTCCCTGGGATTCTCCAGGCAAGGACACTGGAGTGGGTTGCCATTTCCTTCTCCATTGGTGCCAGAAGGATCTATTTAAAAGGCAAAGTTTGACCACATCCTACTGTGGCCTACTGGTCAGAAAGCAATGTGAGAGCATCTTAAGCAGACACTGAGGTCCTCAGTGACCGGCCCTCAGGGATCTCTCCAGCACTCATCCTTTGCATTCATCCTCTGCCTCATGCTTTTAGTTACAGCCCCCTCACGGTGCCATTTCTCTCCTCTCTGCATTTGATCATGCCAATAGCCTGTCTGGAACATCCTTCCATACACGAGCGCTCACCCTCTCTAGGAAGGGCTAGGGACCCAGGTCACTTTGTGTATCCTTCCCTGATGTTGCCACAATACCTAATGAAGCTCTCCACTGGGGTGTGTGTGTGTGTGTCTGTGTGTGTGCGCGCGCGCATCATTCTTCTTTACCTCATCCCAACTTCTTGGGATGCTCCTAACATGCTTCTAACTTCTTTTGTTTTGTAATCTAAGCACCCAGCATATTATTGACTCACAGTAGGCATCTAAGAAAACATTTATGAGTGAGGGAACAAGGGTTAGTTGCTACATTCTAGTGACACTTATGGGTATTATTTCTCATAAATTACTCTCGAACAGCCAGCCAAGTAGTCACTAATTTTTACTGTCCTCCTGTACTATTGGGCTCAATAAAGTGATTCACATGCATTATCTAATTATGTGCTCCCAGCACATGTGAGTTAAGTATTATTGTAATTCCAAAGTGTAGTCAAAGTAATTGAGGGTTAACAAGATTACATATATCTCCTAAAATGATAATACTTGAAGGTGGAGCCAACTAATGAAGCCATATCTGTGTGGATCAAGAATATACATGCTTGATCACTGTACTATCCTTATTTTTAAAGTAGCTTTCATGTAAGGAAGACTAAATACTTCAATGCAATATAAATATCTTACAAGGGGCTTATTATACTTACTATACTTGTACTATTCTTTGTTGAGTTCCTGTAGCTCAATGGTAAAGAGTCTACCTGCATGCAGGAGACCTGGGTTCCATCCCTGGGTCAGAAAGATCCTCTGGAGAAGGAAATGGCAATCCACTCCAATATTCTTGCCTGGAGAATCCCATGGACAGAGGAGCCTGGCGAGCTACAGTCCATGGTTTAGCAGAGTTGGACGTGACTGAGTAACTAACGCTACTACTACTTTCTTTGTTATGGAAATAGCAAAAAAATAACTTTTAATTTTGAGTTTCTGTTACAAAAAATAATGTTGAAATAGTATTGAGATATACGTCAAGATAATTTGGCAGCTGAAGTAAAAAAATAATTTTGAGGATCTTTTAGGGAAAAGTGGGGAGGGGTTAACTGGCTTAGTTAGTTAACTAGATTAGTTACCTTTACTTATATAATTGGTAAGATATTTGCTTGGTTCCACAATTCACACTGTATGCATATTCATTGTGAATGTCACCCGGTCAAGTAAATTGCAGTATGTGATAACTAATTTGCAGAGGCATCTATATTAGGCCACAATAATAATACCATACATTCAATATAATGAATAGAACTCATTTCAGTTTTTAGATGCACAAGGCCACTGAGGAATATCTTATGAAGTTTAGGAGGTTGTTAATTATGAGAGAGAGGAATCTGTTCCAAAATGGTGGCTGGAGAAAATCTTTGCTATTAACTAAAAATTTGAATTTTTAGTCTCATTTGGAGACTACTTAACGTCAATGATGTTATCCTTTGTTCATAAAAATCAGTTGACTTAAATGAAGTGCTTAGAATTTCTTCAACATGTCTTGAACTATTGATAATAACACACAGGCACACACAGAAGAAACACATTCTGTTTTGGTGAGGGGTGGTGGCAGGCATAGTAATAACTACAAATAAAAGCATCTCAACAAGCCCCTGGAAAAAAGCTAAAACTTAACTCTGTTTTCTCTTGGTCTGATGTCAGTTGTAAAATGAATAGGTCTGTTCTGAGGTCAGAATGAGAAGAAAAAGATCAACGTGACCTCTGGGAAATAAAGGTTATTTGACATTTTTGGGGATTATCTGCTAAAGGCATTGACCACGTATCAGAGTAAATGCTTGACAGGCAGGGTAAGACTTTATTTTCCCTGAAGTTAAATATAAAGACAGAAGTTAAGCCCATACCTCCCTCAGCTGGAGCAGTTGCTGAAATCAGTAGCCTTGATCGATGATGCATTTTCAAAATCAAAACAAGCATCAGTGTCTCCAATCTAATCACATCTCCTAAAGCTGCTGCTTCCTGTGGGAATTTAATTGCTGTGACATTAGACTCCAGACAACAGGCACTTCTCAAGGCTACCCATCAAGGCAGGGACAAAAATCAGTGGGATAGTGTCAAAGCTGTTAGATACAAAACCTGTTAAAGATCCCATGTGTGTAATTTTCCTCCCTCATTTTCAGAGGTAAAATTTAATGGATCCTCTATAACAAGTTTAAAAATGCCCCAGTATTGCACTAGCCATGGAAAAGATAAAAAATATCTTTGTCTTGTAGAAACTCAGCCTTATTTTTTCCATGACCTGAAATGTATTCTGATACACAAACATTATGGCTTTGATTTTTTATGGAGATTTATTTTTCACTATCATTTCTATAGGAAGACCTGGAAGTGAGAGAAGGTTAACCTTTTTTAATTAAAATTTTCATGACACGTATTTCTGCATATTAACCAAAGATAATAAGAAATAATTTTCATACGCAACTTTCCCCCAAAATCAGCTGATTTCATATCTCATTAAATCCTTTTACTACACAACATTCCCTTCTCCACAAGACCCTTCTGCCAAGGGAAACACTTTTTGCCTGTCTTGTCAAAGGAGCTAGAAGCCATGTGTTACTTTCCAAGTTATCCTCTTTACACTACCTTACAGAGAAAATGAACAGCAACAACAAAAACAACAGGAAAATTAAGGCAAATTGAATGGAAAGAGCAAAGTAAACTTTGAAACTAAAAAATAGTAAAATGAAAGATCCACAGGGAAATGTAATATGGAGGAGTCTCATAAGGTATAAAATAATTTTATGGGTTCTTAGTGAACATGATATAATATTTCTTGATATTGTGCAAAGTATTTTAGCTAGGTTAATAGGATTTGTTGCTTTTCTTTCCTATTGGGATAGAAGCCAAAAGATTTTACTAATTAACTATCATTTGCAACTCTCACCTCTATCTAAACCACTCCTGTAATAAGACACATGTTCTAAACAAGCATATTGTTATATTTAAAGTTTAAAACAGGATAGATCAGTTCATTTATGATCGACGTAGTAACACTGTTAGGTATTCATGTATTACTCTGTGTTTTAAAATTTTATCATGTGGATTACCTTACCAAATTTGTAAGGTATTGTAATCTCCCATTGATTGATAAGGAATTAAGAGTAAGTGATTTGCTAAAAATCTCTCAGCTAGGACCTGAGGATCTGGAGCTGAAAGTCGACTTGCTGTTTACAAGTCCAGTACATTTTCTACCGCAGACAGTATTAATTTTTAGACATTTACTTCTGAGTACTTGCTGACCTTTTGTCACTCATTGTCTCAATTACCTATTGCTATATAAGAAACCATATTGAAACTTGGATAATTAAAGCAACAACCACCATTAATTATCTCTCATGATTCTGTGGGTGGACAAAGCTGCTCTTTTTACTTAATGTGGTGTCATCTGGGGCACAGTTGGCTGAAATTTCCAAAATGGCCTCATTTGTAAGCCTGTCAATCTTGTTCCGCTGCTGGAAGGGAGATGAGCAGAGGCTGTTGGCCTGAGCCCTTGCTCTCTTCCAAGTGGGCCTCCTAAAATGGCTTCTTTGGTATCCCCACACATGGGGACTAGGTCCAAGAAAGAGTGTTCCAAGTAGTGAAGGCAGAAGTTACAGGTCTCTTAAAGCCCAGCTTCAGAAGTTACAAAGACTTCTGCTATTTTTCCATTGGTCAAAACATCACAGGGGTGGCTGGAGTCACTCACCAGCTCTCTTTGCCTGGGCCCAAATGTTTCCTGGAAAACAGCAGTTTTGGTGCCAAAACCAGAGCATTCCTGAGTCAATCTAGAAGGCAGATCAACCTATATAGCCCAAATTAAAAGGTGGGACGGTATATTCCACCTTTGATAGAGGAAAAAAAAAATAAAGATCACATTACAAAAAAGCAGACATAGTGAGTATTGTTGCCTTTGGAAATACCATATTTGAAAATACAATTTACTATAATCATTGAACTTTGGGGAAATTTCATTCATATTAGTTACAATTAGTTTAGTAAATAAACCTATAAATCAAATCAGACTGAATTATATGTTGGATTATTTATTGCTTTGTTATATGTGCATGTGTGCTAAGTTGCTTCAGTAGTGTCTGACTCTTTGCAACCCTACGGACTGTAGCCCACCAGGTAAATAGCTCTAAATTTAGAGATCAGTCAGTGAGGATTATTGGTCTCACTCCTTGTTAGAAACTTCTGCCAAAAAAATGTATCAGCCCCAGAGGGACTTAAGCACTATTATTGATGGTTAGCACAGTTCAAAGACTACTAGAGTTACATAGTTATGTAATTTTTCCATACTATAGAATATATGTAAATATTCTATAGTATAGCCTCTGGCCCAAAGTGGCTATTAAGCATTTGAAATTTGGCGAGTGTGACTGTGGAAAAGCGTTTTTAATTGTATCTAATTTTAGTTAGCTTAAATTTTAGAAGTCAGATAGCGTTAGGGGTTACCATATTGGGTCATTTCATGTTGACGTCATGATTCTCTTTAATCAAAAGGAAAAGAAGAAAATATCAACATGATACTGTTAAGTCATGCATCAGGGTGACCTAAAGCTTGAAAACAATTTTTTCTTGGACATAACAGGGTAAAGTCAATGCTTGGACTACTGACTCAACATTTTTTTATGGCTAGGACAAGAAGAAGTGTTTTGAGGACAGGCGAACATGTCTCTGTATACATGCACATGTATGTTTCAGAATGGAATAAAATAGATTGCTTTTTGACTGAGTTTACCTGTAAGTATCATGTATTGGCCTCTTCCTGACTTCATTTGTTTTGGTCTATGCTATATACAATTTAGAAGGCTCATGTGGGTCTTTCCTGGTGAACTCAGCAGTGAAGAACCCACTTGCAAGGCAGGAGATGAAGGAGACTAGGGTCTGATCCTTGGGTTGGGAAAATCCTCAGGAGGAGGGCATGGCAACCCACTCCCGTATTCTTGAAATACCTGAAAAATCCCAGGGACAGAGAAGCTTGGTGGGCTACAGTCCAAAAGATGGCAAAAAGTCAGATACAATGAGCACAGATGCAATTAGCATAGCAAACTCAGATCCCCATGGACATTGCCAGGAAACTCATTCCCTACTTCCCCAACTAACTGCATTTGCACGATTCATTTTGTTTTGACAGTGCTAAGAAGGTTTTATTCCATATCTCATTTGTCTTAGAATATTCATTCCCACAGTCACTAAATCCTTGGAATTGATTTCTCAATAAAATAGTCAATTATCTACCTAGCAAAAAAGATACTTGCATTTCTAAGCTTGCATTTATTTTGAGGAAAATTAAGTATATTTCTATACAATATTCGACCACTGAAAATGTCTGAATGTAAACATTTATCTTAAAACGTCCATCTTTCTAAAGGAGATAGAAATCATTTATCTCAGCAAGGGATTTCTCTTGGAGAACAGTGAACAGATTGCAATAAAAATGGTGTCTATTTAAACCTATCCTACCTATTTGTCAAAAGCAAGATTGGCTAGGGGATAAAATAGCCCCCACTTAATTTTGTCATAAAATAGGTATTTTTGGTCCACTAGTATATCAACCATACTTCTAAAATTTGTGGACCACAAAATACATTTGCCAGTATATTTTTTTGAACAGATAATACACTGAAATTATTTTATTGTCTAAATAAAAATAAGTCTATATGCTTGATTAAATCAAGCAAGCCCTATAACTTTTTTTTTTAAGCCCCAGATTTAAGAGAAAATAGAGAAAGTTGCTCTCAAACTGGCTGGCCTAAATATCAAATGAGTTCAAGGAGAGATGCTGGATATCTGTCATTTCTCAAATACCTTAATTTTTGAACAGTGTTAGCTCAATATGTTGATGAATTCGCGTCTCAACTTTGCTGGTTAGAAAATAAAGATAAGCAAGGCTTACTTTGGGGCTTCCCCTGAAGACTCAGCAGGTAAAGGATCTGCTTGCAATGCAGGAGACACGGGTTCCATCCCTGGGTTGGGAAGATCTGCTGGAGGAGGAAATTGCAGCCCATTCCTGTATTGTACCTGAAAAATCCCATGGACAGAGGAGCCTGGCAGGCCACAGTCCAGTGGGTCGCAAAGAGCTGGACACAGCTGAGCAGCTAAGCAGAGAAGGCTTACTCTGCACCCTGGTTTCTTCCAAGAAATTAAGCTACATGTACGGTATATTTCTCCATAGGTACTTACACAGGATCATACACTAACTCTCATTAAAACAAACACAAAACAAAAACTCACACACCAACCTAGAATAACAGCAATGCTTTCTTCAAATCATTGGTCCAAATACTCCTATGCGCTATTTTTGACACAAGAGGACATGCACTTCATGTCTCCACTTTCTCCTGCCTTCACTTCCATGGCTCTTTAATGTAGACTCCATGACCCAACTCTTCAAACAGTATTGTGCTAACACCTAAATACCCCAGCCTCTTAGAGGGCAAAATCCTCAAAAATGACTTCTCAACTAAAGCAATTCTTCTACAAATCCCTAGATAAATTCTAGCCTTTACATCTTGGAGATATATGTTATCATTTTAAGGAGAAAGAAACTGATACCCTCTTAGTATCTGATACCTCCCTTATTTCTATTAGTCACCTGGAAATGGATATCACACAGGCATCTCAGATTCTTCACATGTAAGCCTATTTCTCCCTAAACCACCACTTTTATCAGAGTTCTCTAAGCACCTATGAATTGTTCTTAATGCCACCATCTCCTACATTCATCACCTCTAGTCAGTAACTAACTATCTAGTCAATAACTATCATGTCTCCAATATAACTAGTTCATGAATATACCCATATTTCTCAAAAATAAAAAAATACCCTGCTTTCTTATCAGTATGAAGTATCATTTGAACTTAGTTAGGTGACCTTTATAGTGTTTTACATCTCTTCTACCAGATTTGGCCCATCCAAGCTATCCTCCACTGAGGAGCCAGAGTGATTTTTCTGAAATGCAATTTGATGGTGTAATTATTTGTTTAGACCATTTCAACATGATCTAAGTGCTTTACAAACCCTTGAGATTCTTTCTGGTCATCATCTTCACCTACTAATGGTGAAACTTTTCCCTCTACATTCTCTCGCACTTCAATCCTTCATATTTCTGTGCTCTCTATAACCTTGCACCAAAAACAGCTAAAGTTTGTCTGCCAAGCTTTGTCATTCATCCATCATTTATTTTGTAAGTTTTTTTTGACTTCCTACTATATGATAGGGCTTCCCCAGTGGCTCAGCAGTAACGAATCTGCCTGCAATGCAGGAGATGCAAGAGACATGGGTTTGATCCCTGGTTTGGGAAGATCTCCTGGAAGAAGGCATGACAACCCCCTCCAGTATTCTTGGACAGACAGTCCATGGACAGAGGAGCCTGGTGGGATACAGGCCATGGAGTTGCAAAGAGTTGGACATGAGTGAGGTGATGAGCACACACATACTATATGACAGGAGTGTATTATATTGGGTGTTGAGACACGTTAAGTGAACAAAATAAACAGCATCTGTTAAATCATAATGGTCACATTCTACTGTATTTTAGGTCTCAGCTGAAAACCTCATATGTTTTGACTAGGTTAGTCATAACTAACACAATTAGTCATAACTGTGTTTCTGATGACACTGTATAGTTTTTACCATCATGATACCATACTTTTTGAGTGTAATTATTTATTCAATGCCTTTTTAAGAATTAGAAACCAATTCTGTGATGGTAGAAACCAGTGTTGTATTGTTTGTAAGTGTATACATAGCATCTGGCACAATTTTCTATCACATAAATAACATTGGGAAATATTTTTTTAATAATGAAATCAAAAGACATTTGAATGAAGTTGAACAAATAATGCCAAGATATATGTACAAGTAACCTGTTCACAGTATTGCACCTGCTGTTACAAACAGTCCTAGGAACAGTAAAAATACATTAGAAAAACATTTTCAAAAATAGAACTCAATGGGTGGGCCTAGAGATAATTGTAATGAGAAAGGTAAGGCAGACAAAGACAAATATCAAATGATATCACTTATATGTGGACTCTTGAAGAATGATACAGATTGAACTTATTTACAAAACAGAAATAGAGTCATAGATACAGAAAACAAGCTTATGGTTACCAAGGAGGAAAGGGAGTGAGGGATAAACTGGGAGATAGGGATTGACATATACATACCACTACATATAAAATAGATAACTAATAAGGACCTACTGTATAGCAGAGTGAACTGTACTTAGTACTCTGTTAGGACCTGCATGGGAAAATAATCTAAAAAAGAGTGGATATATGTATATATATAACTTTGCTATACAGCAGAATCATAACAGTGTAAATCCAATAAAAATTAAAAGAACTTAATAAAATCTATGTGTGTGTGTAATGTTTGAAACCAGAATGATAACTTAAAAAATACCTAAATATTACATATTCATAAGATATAAAATTAGTATCTAGGCTTTTTAAAATGTCATTCATTTATTTAAATATAATGTGAAAATGGATAAAACAATTAAGCAATTAATAGAAACAAATTTTGGAGATGAAATTTGATACAAATATAAGATGTTCATGTCTTGGTAAATGCAATTTTCACTGTGAAAACGGCACTAGAAAATAGACTTGGTTGGCAGGGAAGAAAAATTGTGTCCTACGAAACCATTCAGACATTCTCTTCATATGTGTCTTTCATTTTAGGTAAATTTGCATTTTCACACAATCTCTTTGTGTCTCTGATTTTGCTCCACAATGGATATAAGGCATGAGCTAGAGTTAGCTTTTTACCATATACTCCCAATAATTTAGAGCATACATTCTGGAAATATTTCCAAGGGGGAGACTTAGTGATGCAATCTCCTTTATATCTACCCAGAAACTCACTTAAATTTGAGAGACTATGCTCTTACAAAACAGTGGAAAGTTACTTTGGGGAAACAGAATGGAAAGAAAGAACATAAGAATCCATTCCTGAATAACAACAGAGCATCACAGCAGAGCACCACTTCCACTATTCTGTACACAGTGTAATGAGAAAACATAAGGGTAATTGACCTAGCCTACAGGTCACTTGGAATTTTGAGCTGAGACCTAAAATAAGCTGGGGTATTACCATTATGATTTAATGAATACTATGTATTATTCAATTTAAAACTCAATTATCTAACTTAAAGATTAGTAAGAACAAGTTCAGTATATAGGTATTTTTTTGATTTAGGGAAATAACATTATTTTTGCTCTTAAGAAAGCTCTTTTCCTACTCTATATAATTTTACACTATAAAAGTGACTGTCACAAAATTTTATTATTATATTTTGTAAATTTCCCCACCATCTAGTCACTTGTTGCTATTTCTCAGTCGCTTAGTTACCTCTGACTCTTTGCAACCCCATGAACCGCAGCATGCCAGGCTTCCCTGTCCATCACCAACCCCCTGGAGTTTACCCAAACTCATGTCCATTGAGTCAGTGATGCCATCCAACCATCTCATCCTCTGCCATCCCCTTCTCCTCCTGACTTCAATCTTTCCCAGCATCAGGGTCTTTTCAAATGAGTCAGCTCTTCTCATCAGGTAGTCCAAGTATTGGAGTTTCAGCTTCAGCATCAGTCCTTCCAATGAATATTCAGGACTGATTTCCTTTAGGATGGACTGGTTGGATCTCTGACAAACAGATTCAAGGGATTAGGTATTTAACACTAGACATCATGATTAGCTTCCAAGAAGAGTCTGAATAGGAACTAAGGATATCAAAGAATAAGATAAACTATATTTTCAATGGTAAAATATGTTGGAATAATAATTTAGTATTTCAAAATTCATTTATGTACTCCTCCCCTCTCAGAGTATGTCCTCTGCTTATAAGTTAAAAGAAAATGAAAGTGTCTGGTCTTACATTTAGATCTTTAATCCATTTTGAGTTTATTTTTGTGTATGGTATTAGAAAGTGTTCTAGTTTCATTCAAATAAAAGCAAAAATAAACAAATGGGGACCTAATGAAACTTAAAAGCTTTTGCACAACAAAGGAAACTATAAGCAAGGTGAAAAGACAGCCCTCAGATTCGGAGAAAATAATAGCAAACGAAGCAACAGACAAAGGATTAATCTCAAAAATATACAAGTAAGTCCTGAAGCTCAATTCCAGAAAAATAAATGACCCAATCAAAAAATGGGCCAAAGAACTACACAGACATTCCTCCAAAGAAGACATACAGATGGCTAACAAACACATGAAAAGATGCTCAACATCACTCATTATCAGAGAAATGCAAATCAAAACCACAATGAGGTACCATTACACACCAGTCAGGATGGCTGCTATCCAAAAGTCTACAAGCAATAAATGCTGGAGAGGGTGTGGAGAAAAGGGAACGCTCTTACACTGTTGGTGGGAATGCAGACTAGTACAGCCGCTATGGAAAACAGTGTGGAGATTCCTTAAAGAACTGGAAACAGAACTGCCATATGACCCACCAACCCCACTTTTGGGCATACACACCGAGGAAACCAGATCTGAAAGAGACACGTGCACCCCAATGTTCATCGCAGCACTGTTTATAATAGCCAGGACATGGAAGCAACCTAGATGCCCATCAGCAGACGAATGGATAAGGAAGCTGTGGTACATATACACCATGGAATATTACTCAGCCGTTACAAAGAATTCATTTGAATCAGTTCTAATGAGATGGGTGAAACTGGAGCCCATCATACAGAGTGAAGTAAGCCAGAAAGATAAAGACCAATACAGTATACTAAGGCATATATATGAAATTTAAAAAGATGGTAAGGATAACCCTATATGCAAAACAGAAAAAAAGACACAGATGTACAGAACAGACTTTTGGACTCTGTGGGAGAAGGCGAGGGTGGGATGTTTGGAGAGAACAGCATCGAAACATGTATACTATCTATGGTGAAACAGATCACCAGCCCAGGTGGGATGCATGAGACAAGTGCTCGGGCCTGGTGCACTGGGAAGACCCAGAGGAATCGGGTAGAGAGGGAGGTGGGAGGGGGGATCAGGATGGGGAATACATGTAACTCCATGGCTGATTCATGTCAATGTATGACAAAACCCACTTCAATATTGTAAAGTAATTAGCCTCCAACTAATAAAAATAAATGAAAAAAAAAACTGCTTAACAACTAGGAAAAAAAAGAAAAAAGAAAAGTGAAAGTGAAGTCGCTCAGTCGTGTCTGACTCTTTGTGACCCCATGGACTTAGCCTACCAGGCTCCTCCATCCATGGGATTTTCCAGGCAAGAGTACTGGAGTGGGTTGCCATTTCCTTCTCCAGGGGATCTTTGTGACCCAGGGATCGAACCTGGGTCTCCCACATTGTAGGCAGACGCTGTACCGTCTGAGCCAACGGGGAAGTCTTAACTACAAGTTAAAGAAACAGGATGACAATATACAGCCTTGATAGACTTCTTTCCCAATTTGGAGCCAGAAAACATTGTTTCATATCCGGATCTAACTGCTGCTTCTTGACCTGTATACAGGTTTTTAGGAGGCAGGTAAGGTGGTCTGGTATTCCTAGCTCTTTAAGAATTTTCCATGGTTTGTTGTGATCCACGCAGTCAAAGGCTTTTGCATAGTAAATGAAGCAGAAGTAGATGTTTTACTGGAATTCTCTTGCTTTTCCCCTGATCCAACGGATGTTGGCAGTTTGATTACCTAGGAATCAAACTAGGAATAATTACCTAGGAATTACCTAGGAATACCTAGGTCATTACCTAGGAATAATTTAGGGATAGTATCTTATGGAGGTATTTAGAGTACCATTAGTTTTTCTTAATATGTAACACTATATTATGATATATTCAATTTCCTCAGCTTGGTATCAGGGGGTAATATCTGTCATTGGAAAATAAAAATTAACCTAAAAACAGCAATAGAAATTTGATCAATGAATTTGCTTTTCAAAATGTCTGGATACATTGAATTGACCCCTCTCTACAGGGTAATTTATCCCAGAACTAATATTTTAGTTGCTGATTAAAGAAGTTGCTTGGCCAGGTCTTTGAAACTGTGCTTTAATTTAAATATATTAAGTCAGATTGATCTTTTCACCAATTTCTTGAAAGCTTTTGAAACATAAAAATCTCATCATTTAGGTTCTTATCTGTGCTGTTTTTAGAATTCTTTATTATGAATAGAGTTCAAACATGGAAATATTGCTATTCATAATAGCTCAATTCACAAATTTCAGGTGAAGAAAAATGAAGCGTGGAAAATGTGAATCTATTATGTGAGATGCTGGATCATATAGACCTTTACAACCCTGAAGGCTGTAGCTCAACAGGCTCTTCTGTCCACGGGATTTTGCCAGGAAGGATACTGGAGTGGGTTGCCATTTTCTCCTCCAGGGGGTCTTCCCAACCCGGGGATTGAACCCATGTCTCTTGTGTCTCCTGCACTGGCAGACAGAGTCTTGACCACTGAGCTGCCTGGGAAGTGCTGCCCATTGATTATTTATACCCTTTCATGTGAATTACCTGAGGCTGTTATGCAAGTTGTATCAATAACTGATTTTCTTTTGCACTAATAAAAATTTTTATATTTTAAAAAAAGAATGTTTCAAGCTGCCATACTCCTGTGAAAAATTTCTTTGTCCAGAAACTATGTTTACAGGCTTTGTTGTTGTTATTCAAGTTGTTCAGTCATGTTTGACTCTTTGTGACCCCATGGACTGCAGCACACCAGGCTTCCATGTCTTTCTCTATCTCCCAGAGCTTACTCAAACTAATGTCCACTGAGTCAATGATGCCATCCAATAATTTCATCCTCTGTTGTCCCCTTCTCCTCCTGCCTTCAATCTTTCCCAGCATGAGCATCTTTTCCAATGAGTTGGCTCTTCGCATCAGGTGACCAAAGTATTGGAGCTTCAGCTTTAGTATTAGCTCTTCCAAATGCATATTCAGGGTTGGTGTCCTTTAGGATTGACTGGTTTTATCTCCTTGCTGTCTGAGGGACTCTCAAGAGTCTTCTTCAACACCATAGTTTGAAAGCATCAGTTCTTTGGCAATCAGCCTTCTAACTCTCACATCCACACTTGACTACTGGAAAAACCAAAGCTTTGACTGTACAGACATTTTACAGCAAAGTGATGCCACTGCTTTCTAATATACTGTTTGGGTTTGTAATGGCTTTTGTTTCTTTTAAGTTTGTGGCTGCAGTCCCCATCTGCAGCTATTTTGGAGCCCAAGAAAATAAAGTTTGTCACTGTTTCCATTATGCCCTCATCTATCTGTCATGAAGTGATGAGACCGGATGCCATGATCTTCGTTTTTTGAATGTTGACCTTTAAGCCAGCTTTTTCACTCTCCTCTTTCACCTTCATCAAGAGGCTCTTTAGTTCCTCTTTGCTTTCTGCCACAAGGGTGGTGTCATCTGCATATCTGAGGTTAGTGATATTTCTCCAGGAAATCTTGATTTCATCTGTCCTTCATCCAGCCTGGCATTTCTCATGATGTACTCTGCATATAAGTTAAATAAGCAGGGTGACAGTATTCAGCCTTGACGTACTCCTTTCCCACTTTTGAACCTTTCTGTTGTTTCATGTCAGGTTCTAACGGTTGCTTCTTGACCAGCATACAGGTTTTTCAGGTGGTAGGTAAGGTGGTCTGGTATTCCCATCTCTTTAAGAATTTTCCACAGTTTGTTGTTATCTACACAGTCAAAGGCTTTAGTATAATCAATGAAGCACAAGTAGATGTTATTCTGGGATTATGCTTCTATTAGAGGATAGACATACCTGGTCATCAGTGACCCAAAGAGTTAGCAAATTAGGAATTAGTGGTCACTACTAACACTAACTTCGATAATATAAGGATGCTTAGACTATCTATTCCCATGGGCCCATCATTTCCACCCTCAGTTCAGTTCAGTCGCTCAGTCGTGTCTGACTCTTTGCGACCCCATGAATTGCAGCACGCCAGGCCTCCCTGTCCATCACCAACTCCCAGAGTCTATCCAAACCCATGTCCATCGAGTCAGTGATGCCATCCAGCCATCTCATCCTCTATTGGCCCCTTCTCCTCCTGCCTCCAATCCTTCCCAACATTAGGGTCTTTTCCAATGAGTCAACTCTTTGCATGAGGTGGCCAAAGTATTGGACCCTAGATGAAGTCAAAACAACTCCTCATTGGAAGTCTCCGAGTCACCTATTTGGCCTAGCAATCCAAGATAAAATCAAAGATTCAGTAGCTATTCAGCCATTATCCATATGTCAGTATTCCTTTAGCATTTACCTTGTACTCATGCTATGTAAGGCACTAAAGAAAAGGAATAGACAGTGAAGGGAGCAGACAAAATTGCCCACTTTCAATAGTTCTGTGTGGATCATGGAGATTCTATGGGCCATTATAAGGCTTTTGGCACTTAAGCTGAGGAAAAAAAAATGGGAGGCACTCTATAAGGTCTCAAACAAAAAGGCATGATCTAACTTCTGTTACAGTTCATTATCTGGTTTCCGTGTAGATATTAAATAGTGGAGGAAAAATGAGAGCAGGGAGACTAGTTAAGAGGATATTATGAGAATCCCAGTGAGAGAGAAAAAGGAAAATTAGCAGTAAGGAGTAATAATCATATGGGGGTATATTTTGAAGACATAGCCAACAGAATTTTCTAACAGAGGATATCAAATGCTTGTGGGAGGGAAACAGGGCGGGAAGGAGAAACAGAGAAGATAGAGAAGTGATGAAAAGTTGTATGGGTCCATGTCGATGTATGACAAAAACCACTATAATATTGTAAGGTAATTAGCCTCCAATTAAAACTAATTAATTAATTTTTAAAAAGTTGTATGGGTGATATTGAAACGTGGTGGAGCATAGAAATGGAAAATGAATGAACAGTCAAAATCCTTTGACTAGTCTTTCTCAGGATTTTTACATTTTGACTTCCTTTTATATGTCAAACTTGAAAGCATGTCCTAGAGCAGAAAAAAGTTTGACTCAATATTTTCTCATTCATATCCAAAATCACCAGAGAACATGTTTAAATACTGAAAGAGTGCTAGAAGGCACTTTTATATGGAGTAGTCTACAGTTAATAGCAGCAAAATGAAAATGACTGGGTAATTGATAAGTCAGGGAGCTCTTTTGTGTTCTGGCTACCAAATTCCTATAAGAGGGGTGTGGGGGTTTCCCTGGACCAACAAGCAAATCTCAGGACACTAACTGCATGTTCTACAGTTTAACTCAGTTCTAACATATCTACTCAGCAATAGCATCCGATTTCCAGGTTAAGTTTGATTCCTACTCTACAGCCTCCGCTCCACATCTGAGACAACACCTGGGCTTTTGACTGACTAGCTATGGAATAAAGGTTCCCATGACATCTTCCTTGAGTTCAATTAATTTGCTAGAGTAGCTAGAACTCAGAAAAACATTTTACTTACTATATCATCATTTCTTATAAATGGATACAGAATACATGCATCTCAGAAATTTCAAGAAAATTATTCTGACACTGCGTTTATGTGGAATGTATACTAAATAATGTTCTGCTACTTATATTTATCAGTCCCTCCATTTCCAGAAACATATGAACATACTACATTACTTTTTCAAATATACCTCAGCCATAAAAATCCAGCATTTTTTATATGTATAATTACCCAATCAATAGTCAGTTTGGTCATTTCAACTTATTTTTTAAATAAAATCTGGTTATGACTGTAAATCCAGGTGTGAAAACCAGATTTAGAAAATGCAGAGGAACCAGAGATCAAATTACCAACATCCGTTAGATCATAGAGAAAGCATGGAAATCCAGAAAAACATCTGTGTCATTGACTACACTAAAGCCTTTGACTGTGTGGATCACAACAAACTGTGGAAAATTCTTAAAGAGATGGGAATAATACTTCATCTTACCTGTCCCCTGAGAAACCTGTATGCAGGTCAAGAAACCACAGTTAGAACCAGACATGGAACAACAGACTGGTTTAAAACTGGGAAAGGAGTACATCAAGGCTGTATATTGTCACCCTGCTTATTTAACTTATATGTAGAGTACATCAGGAGAAATGTCAGGCTGGATGAATCACGAGATGGAGTCAAAATTGCTGGGAGAACTATAAACAACCTCAGATATACAGATGATACCACTCTAATGGCAGAAAGTAAAGAGGAATAAAGAGCCTCTTGATGAGGGTGAAAGAGGAGAATGAAAAAGTTGGTTTAAAACTAAACATTGAAAACACTAGGCACATGGCATCCAGTCTCATCAATTCATGGCAAATAGATGGGGAAACAGTGGAAGAAGTGACAGGCTTTATTTTCTTGGGCTCCTAAATCAGTGCAGACAGTGACTCTAGCCATGAAATTAGAAGACACTTCCTCCTTGAAAGAAAAACTGTGATAAATGTAGACAGTGTATTAAAAAGCAGTGATATCATTTTTCCGACAAAGGTCCATATAGTCAAAGCTATGGTTTTTCAAGTAGTTATGTATGGATGTGAGATTTGGACCATAAAGAAGGCTGAGCACTGAAGAACTGATGCTTTCAAATTGTTGTTCTGGAGAAGACTCTTGAGAGTCCTTTGGACTGCAAGGAGATCAAACCAATCAATCCTAAAGAAAATCCGTCCTGAATATTCATTGGAAAGACTGATGCTGAAGCTGCAGCTGCAGGACTTTGGCCACTTGATGTGAAGAGTCAACTCACTGGAAAAGGCTCTAATGCTGGAAAGATTGATGGCAGGAGGAGAAAGGGACTGAGGATGAGATGGCTGGATGGCATCCCCATCTCAATGGACATTTTGAGTGTCCATTTGCTGAGTTTGAGCAAACTTCAGGAGATAGTGAAGGACAGGGAAGCCTGGCGTGTTGCAGTCCAATGGGTCTCAAAGAGTCAGACATGACTTTGTGACTAGGCACAAGCATTATGGGTAGCGAATAGTTAATAAAAGCACAATTACTTGATCTCAAACTCCTTTCTGTTATGGATTCACTGCTTACATGTACAATATTTATAAATGCATATGACTGTCTAATAGAGAAGAAATGTATTACTCTGCACATTTCCTAAAATTAAAATATAAAATATAGAAAATTACTCAGGAGGACCTGGAAAACCATTTCTATTTTTCAGTTTCGCTATTTCTCCCCTCATCCTTCTCACACACCTCTCACATAACCCTCCTTCTCCCAAGAAATGAAGGTCCTGCTCTGTACCCCTCTTGAATATGAACATGGAAAATATTAGCTAGTTAATGGAGTATCTCTCTTTTGATACTCTGATTTCCTAAATACTGAGGGATTGGGGGCAGGAGGAGAAGGGGACAACAGAGGATGAGATGGCCGGATGGCATCACCAACTCGATGGGCATGAGTTTGAGTAAACTCTGGGAGTTTGTGATGGACAGGGAGGCCTGGCGTGCTGCGGTTCATGGGGTCACAAAGAGTCGGACACGACTGAGCGACTGAACTGAACTGAATCTCTAGTGAGGTACTGTACTGGATACCAATTTGATTTTGAAGTTCTTTGCCAGCAACTGAGCTTTCATTCTGGAGGGACATATTACCATTACTTCAATTCAATCCTTCCTCCATCTCAAGTTCATGATAGTAATAGGAAAATCAGACCCTCAAACACACTACAGTGTGTTTAAGAAGTGCTAGTCCCTTTTCAAGTATGACCACTTAAAAGAAATATGCATGTGACAGATATAAGGCACAATACACTGGCTAGTCATCAAACTTCTGATGTGCTAGGCCTATGAGAAATGAATAAATGAATTAAAATAATCAGTTCAGTTCAGTCACTCAGTCATGTCTGACTCTTGGTGACCCCATGGACTGCAGCACGCCAGGCCTCCCTGTCCATCACCAATTCCCGGAGTTTGCTTAAACTCATGTCTGTCGAGTAGGTGATGCCTTCAAACCGTCTCATCCTCTTCTCCTACGGCCTTCAATATTTCCCAGCATCCAGGTCTTTTCCAATGAGTCAGCTCTTCGCATCAGGTGGCCAAAATATTGGAGTTTCAGCTTCAGCATCAGTCCTTTCAATGAATATTCAGGACTGATCTCCTTTAGGATGGACTGGTTGGATCTCCTTGCAGTCCAAGGGACTCTCAAGAATCTTCTCCAACACCACAGTTCAAAAGCATCAATTCTTCAGCGCTCAGCTTTCTTTACAGTCCAGCTCTCACATCCATACATGACTACTGGATAAACCATAGCCTTGACTAGATGGACCTTTGTTGGCAAAGTAATGTCTCTGCTTTTTTAGTATGCTGTCTAGTTTGGTCATAGCTTTTCTTCCAAGGAGCAAAAATCTTAAAAATAATTGTTTATTATTTTTTATATGATAATTATTCATTTATTTAAATGAAATAAAATAAATAAGTGAATTAAAAACTGTGCCAGAATAAATAAGTCATAAATATCTGGTGTGAAAGATTCATAGCACAATCCTATATTCTTTTGTGTCTGATAGCCACAGGCTCCCAGCTAGTGATGCAAAGACAGACAGAAGTGGAAATACATTCCCCAGTACAATTTAGCCAAAGTGTGTGACAGGCAGTCACTTCTTAGGGATCCTTCCAATGACATCTCATCTACATCAATGAACAGCGTTATTCTTTTTCATATCATGGATATTTAACACCTACCAAGAACTCAGTTCTTTCCTAGCAAAATGATTTTTATTATCAATGGAAATCAGAATAACTTTACTGGTCATATCCCATGGATACCATTTTTATGCTACTTTCTGGTCTTTAAATTCAATTTATTTTTTATGCAGAGAAATGGTTCATTGGATTAAAAGGAAAATATAACTGTTATGCAAAGCCTACATCATACCGAACTTTGGTTAATAAATGATACAAAATAGACTTGAATACAGTGACTAATAATTCTTTATGTCTGTCATTTTCTGTAGCTTAATACTAAAAATAAATATGAAATCTTGTAAAAACAAGATTTCTTTCTTGGCTCTTGGGTTTAGGAGAAGGGGTTGAATAATTAGCTTTGAAGTTGCATAGGAAGTGCAAACAAAGCTACTTATTCAATATTCAAAAAGTTTTTAGTTTTTAATTTATTCTAATCATTTAAAATGTCTTTAGAGAATACACCACTATACACAGCAAAATATTTTCTGTAACTGTGAAATATGGGCAAATAATTATTTATGTGTATTAGTATCCCTAGAGACCAAATCTGGTTACTTTGACCCCCTGGTCATGTGATTGGGTTAAAGAGTTAAGAGTTTTCTTAGTTATTTCTGCAATAATGTTGTTTAACAAACAATCCTAAACTTTCAGTGACTTTATGATAGCAGATGCTATTTAATATGAATTTTTAAGAATAAGTATCATAATATTCCAAAAAGAGAGAAAAACTGTATTCAAAACTTTGAGTGTCTGCACTATCTCAAGTTATTTGAATAGTTTTTCCTTGATTGTTTGAATAGGCATCAAGTTTAAACTTTGAATCATTCATTAATGTATCAATTCAATCAAGAATGATTTATTGACAATTATGTGCCCGGCAGTATGCTAATGATATGAGTTAAATGGAAAGCCATGGTCCTTTATTATAGAGTAGTGAGGGAGATAATCAAACAATCAGATCAAGGGATATCCAGTTACAGACTCAGATACTGTAAGGAGATTATCACAGCTCAATGAAGCTTTGGCAATGCCAAAGAATGCTCAAACTACCGCAATTTTGCACTCATCTCACACGGTAGCAAAATAATGCTCAAAATTTTCCAAGCCAGGCTTCAGCAATACATGAACCAAGAACTTCCAGATGTTCAAGCTGGTTTTAGAAAAGGCAGAGGAACCAGAGATCAAACTGCCAACATCCACTGGATCATCAAAAAAGCAAGGGAATTCTAGAGAAACATATATTTCTGCTTTATTGACTATGCCAAAGCCTTTGACTGTGTGGATCAAAACAAACTGTGGAAAATTCTTAAAGAGATGGGAATACCAGACCACCTGACCTGCCTGCTGAGACATCTGTATGCACGTCAATGCAACAGTTAAAACTGGACATGGAACTACAGACTGTTTCCAAATAGGAAAAGGAGTACGTCAAGGCTGTATATGTCACCCTGCTTATTTATCTTCTATGCAGAGTACATCATGAGAAACGCTGGACTGGATGAAGCACAAGTTGGATACGAGATTGCCAGGAGAAATATCAATAACCTCAGATATGCAGATTACACCACCCTTATGGCGGAAAGTGAAAAAGAACCAAAGAGCCTCTTAATGAAAGTGAAAGGAGAGTGAAAAAATTGACTTAAAGCTCAACATTCAGAAAGCTAAGATCATGACATCTGATCCCATCACTTCATGGCAAATTGATGGGGAAACAGTGGAAACAGTGACAGACTTTTTTTTTTCTTGCACTCCAAAATCACTGTAGATGGTGACTGCAGCCATGAGATTAAAAGACACTTGCTCCTTGGAAGAAAAGTCATGACCAACCTAGACAGCATATTAAAAAGCAGAGATATTACTTTGCCAACAAAATTTGGCCTAGTCAAAGCTATGGTTTTTCCAGTAGTCATATATGGATATTGAATGGAATGGCATCACCAGCTTGATGGACATGTGTTTGAACAACTCCAGGAGTTGGTGGTGGAGAGGGAGGCCTGGTGTGCTACAGTCCATGGGGTTGCAAAGAGTCGGACACGACTGAGTGACTGAACTATGAAAGTTTGCAAATGGAGAGTTTGGTGTAGGCTGGGGGCAGCCCACAACTGCCTCAAGGAAGTGATATTTTAGGCGAGAATACAGAAGAGATTACTGGAGAAGAGGGAAAGTTTAAAGCTGATAGGAAATGTATGCAAAAGCTATGGGACTGAGAAATGCCTGGAAACGGTACAAGGAAGTAAAGAGAAAGGAGGTTTCTCTTTTATGGTGTTTATGTCTGATTTTTTTGTTTTCAGTTTTTTTCCTTTCTTCTCAGTGGTATGCACATGGCCTCTCAATTGGTTAACACAAGATGAAGATATTAGAGAAGCCATATTCTGAATAAAGCATTTATTGCCTTTATTTTAACAATTGATTAGGAGGATAGTGGAATATAGAATTCTGATTTATTTTGAGTCTTGAAACATGCAAATACTTATTGTATTTGAGTTTCTCCTCCATAAACATCATGATGTGGATGCAGTTAATGTCTAAAAAGTAGAATGTTATTCTTTTGAGCAAACAGGTGACAGTGCTTTGTATTTTTTTGTTTACTGTGCAAGATGCTCTTTATCAGGTTTAATTTTCATGTAATTTAATAATGAGTAAAGATATACTTTAATAGATGTTATTCAGATCAACAAATGAACAAACATTGTAGTATCATATCTTTATAAAAAAAATCACTTCCACAATGAAATAAACTTCCTCAAACCCTCTGCTTTATGTAACTTATTTTTCTACAATAGAAAACAAGAAATTTCCTTGGGCCATGGTACGAATCTGTCTGTGTTTCTATTACAACAGGGCATGTCAATCATGTGTCTCTCTTAATACATGACATTCAATATCCACAGTAGTGGAAATTGTGTAGCTATATACTCACTCAGTAGACATGAGTTTGTGCAAACTGCTGGAGATAGTGAAGGACAGGGAAGACTGGCATGCTGCAGTCCATGAGGTCTCAAAGACTTGGACAAGTCTTAGTGACTTAACAACAACAATTTGTATTCATTATATAGGTTATACCCATTATATATACATATATGTATCTACACAAAATATTTTTCATGGGTAAGCAGTATTATACACACATAATATTTATTCCACTTTTTTATGTCATCTGTTAAAGCTAGTGTTTACATATAGTTAATTTTACCATGTTATTTTAAGTAATTCATTTTTCTCATGTCTATTCCTGGCATATATATTACAGAGGCAATGGCAGCTTATCCAAATTTAAGCATAACTTCAGTGAAAGAATGAAAAGAAAATAAATCCTGAGTCATATAAGCTGAACACCATAAAAAATATTAAAGATTTGATCAGAACTAATCTTGATACTAGTCCAAGTCTCCTTAATAAACATAGATCCAAAATTCTAGAATATAAAGTCTTATAAGCCTGGATCTTTTTTCTGCTCTAATGATACCTGAGAGTGGGAATTGCAAAGCCACCAGAAAATCAGGATGGCACAGAAGCTTTGGTATCAGGAAAGCTTGTATTAGAATCCTTGCTTTCTTACCTACTTACCTTGACCCTGAGGAAATGTCTTAACTTGTCTTGTTAGTGTTAGCTTCACAATTTTTAAACTCAGTATTGCATTGTCTTGTATAAGAAATTATAATAAAGAACACAAAATGAAATGTGTAGAGCATTTAAAACAGTGCCTGACATTTGATACATGCTCAATAATAGTGGCTGATATTATGGAAATCTTTTAACAGAATCTTCCCCGGTGGCGCAGGAGAGAAAGACTCTGCTTGCAATGTAGGAGATCTGGGTTTGATCCCTGGCTTTGGAAGATTCCCCTGGAGAAGGGAATGGCTACCCACTCCATTTTTCTTGCCTGGAAAATTCCACAAACAGAAGAGCCCGGCAGACTACTGTCCATGGGGTTGCAAGAGTTGGACACGACTAAGAAACTAACACCTTCACTTTCAACGTGACAAAAATTCAGGGGTGCCCTAGTGTAGGACCAGTTAGTCCTCAATCTTAATCCTCAGTACTTTGATTTCTCTAGGGATAGCCTGGCTACCGATGACCCCCACATGATGTAAAGTTTACTCGATGTTACAAAGGTATTTCAAACACAAGTGTTCTTACAGATTTTCCTAAGGTATCTCTGCAGTCATGGTTTAGCCGCAACTGCCTGATTCTGGCAACCAGATTGTCAGCCTGGCAGCCAAGGTCCTGTCTCCAGCCTTGGGGGAGTCTTCTGGCCCTCCTGCACTCCACTACGCTTGCCTAGGCAGGAGCACGCTGCTGGCAGTGGGATCCTGGGCTTTCTGGTGTGGCAGATGCTCAAGCGCCACGCCAACAGAGCCCAAGGCTGTGGCTCCCAAAGTCCCATAAACTGGGGGAGTCTTTTGCCAGGAACCCCAGTGTTATGGCAGACAGTGAACCCTGACTATCAGGGGACATCGCGAAGGGGCTGTGTGCTGAAGGCTGGCAGACAGCCACTTTGGAAAGTTTTTGAGACCTGATTGTTTTATTATTCCAGAATTAAAGAAATACTTATCTTGAAAACCATCCACATCCTTGGATTGAAAACCATCTCATCAGTCATACTCCTTTTGAAAATATGCTTTGTCACATGGATTTTAATGATATAAGTATCTGAGGTCTAAAAATAGCTTGGTTTTTAGAAAAAGAGGAAAAGAAAAGGAAAAAATAAAACACTAACCTAGTTCTAAATTCAACCTTCTTTGAGAAAGAAGACTAAGAATAGAGGCAAGCTATAATTCCTATCTACAAAAATAACAGAAAAATACTGACACATTTTTGAAGGCTGAATCAGGGTTATATACCAGATATTTGGCTTCGTGTTTCCTTTAAAATAGCATTCCTGTCCATTCTTATTAGGTTTGGATTGCTCCCAAGAGTTCCTTTGTGGCTAATTTAACACCTGTGAAGTCATGGTGATATTAAGTATAAATTCACTGCCTACTGCATGGATAATTTTATTTCACTCCAAAGTTATTGCAATAATTAGTGAAATTTCATAAAAGTTCATATTGGTTTAAATCACATTATTAATTTTTTCCATCAATTAATTAGAGAATAATTTTATGACTTAAGAAATCTTTGATTTCAAATATTAAAGAGTCAGGTTGGAAATAGAACTGTTTAACCATATAAAAAAGCACCTAAAATAATGTCAGGAAAGCAATGAGGTCAAATTAAAACACTGTGTGAAGGAAGTCAAGTTAAAAACCTAATAATGCCTTCTGCCAGTCTTCCTTTTTTACCTTTTACTTTATCAAATGTATATTGTGAAATATTGTTGACGTGGGTATGGCAAAAATTACCCTATTAGTTGAATAAACATAACAGGACGCATGACTAAGTGTCAACGTGTTGAATTATATATACTAGACTTTTTTCTTGTAGTTTACTTTACATATGTGATATTTTGGACTCAGAGTAGAAATTGTCAAGATAGAAGCTGTTTATGGCTTAAACTAGGATTTTTTCCTGTAGGTTATTTTACATGTGCAATATCTTGGACTCAGAGTATAAATCTGAAGGATAGAACCTGGTTATAGTTTAAAAAAGTAAAATAAAATTGGGAAAAGCTAAATTCAATAGCTGTTGAAATGCAAGTTATTCTAGTTTATGGAATTTTAAGTACAAAGGATTTAAAAATATGCTCTTATTAGAAGCAAACTAGAGTTAATAGCATATCTCTAATGCATATTTAATACGTTGAAGACTTTAACTAGGAGTAATATTCATATAAATTAGAAACTGTAGTTTAAAAATAAAATATGTCAAGCATTAAGCTTTGTGCACTATAGCATAAGCATTTTTTTGTAAATTAAGCACATATTTCTCCATGCATGTGAAATTTAAGTAGCATTATATTCCATCAAAGATTTCCTTACTTTTAAGAAAAATAAAATGAAATGAATGATATTTATAATAGCATTTTTTGTGCCCACTATGTATTTCAGGCCAAATATAAGTATCTAATCTGAAATTATTAGATTATATCAAGAATCTGTACTCAAATACCTACAAGAACCACAGAGGAAGGAAGCAAGACTGACAGGATTTAAAAAAAAAAAAAAGCAGGGATTCGGAAGAAGTTTTGAAAGTGTTGTGTCCATCTAAAAGCATTCAACCTTATTAAAATTATAAATATTGTGTGAATTAAGACCAACATACTTTGAGACCTACTTTGGTTAAAAAGATAGGAAAGACCTTCTTTTTAGTATTTAAGAAAGAAATTATACAATAATTATGCCTCATTAAGAACGTAAACATAATCAGTCAAAAAAAAATGCATTTGTAAAATATGCAGCCAAACTAAGAAATAAGGTAAACAGATGCAATCATTCTTTGTTTATTCAAAATACCTTTGAATGATTTCTATGGGCTAAATATGGAAAAGAAAAGACAGATTTGGTCCTTAACATTTTAAAGGTAATAGTTAATTGACATGGATGCAAAAGTGTGTATGGCATCCTTAAGAAGGGAAATAGTTACAAAGGACTGGCTGCTATTTCCGTACGATGGATCCATGGATCTACCATAGACACTGGTGGTTTTCACCTTGGAGGTACCTCAAGCAAGCTTTGAAAATATGTTGGGATGTTTAGTTCTTGTAATGGAAGGATGCTTCTGGTATTTAGTGTGTAGACACCTGAGAAGGTAGATATTCTTTAATGTACTGGCAAATTACACACAACGGAGAATTTTCCACCCCAACATACCAGTGGTATCTTGCTTGAGAATCACTGTTCCAGACTTTGTTATCTCTTTAGGAGTACCATATCCAAATTATTATAATTCTCCCACTTCTAGACCACAGCTTCCTTTTATAGATCATTTTAGTGCCCCTATTATATCCAGTCTTTGACCTCATCAGTATCCGATGACACCATAATTTTTTCTTTGTCCAGTAAAGTGTTCTCATTTCCTCATTATCTTGATCAATTTTCATTTCAATCCTTTCTTTATATATACACTTACTTCACTCTCTTGCATCTCTCTTCCTCAATTGTACTCTGCTAGCAAAGACAATTCTTGATTAACCAGATTTTTCTCTGATTCTCTGCCTACACCATTTGGAGAACATACAAATATAATGATTATTTTCACTTTACTTTATCCTTCCTAATCTCAAATTGGTCCTCAACACTAGTTGGCAATATTAGTAGAGTTTCCCTGGAAATGTATCTAACCAAAGTGAAAAGTGAAAGTGAAAGTCACTCAGTCATGTCTGACTCTTTACAACCCCATGGACTATACAGTCCACGGAATTCTCCAGGCCAGACTACTGGAGTGGGTAGCCTTTCCCTTCTCCAGGGGATCTTCCCAACCCAGGGACCGAACCCAGGTCTCCCACATTGCAGGTGGGTTCTTTACCGATGAGCCACAAGGAAAGCCCAAGAGTACTGGTGTGGGTAGCCTATCCTTTCTCCAGAGGGTCATCCCTACCCAGGAATTGAACCGGGGTCTCCTGCATTGCAGACGGATTCTTTACTAACTGAACTATTAGGGAATCCCATATCTATCCAAAATAATTTTTAAATATCTTTTCTAATGTCATTAAACTTTCAATACTCCCTATCTACTTGTTCCTCTCAAATATGACTTTGTTTCCTAATTATCTTAGAAAATAAGGTGATTGAAAGATATCCACCTCATTTTCTGACCAATAAATGTCCATTTTCATCCATGCGTGCTCAGTCATATCCGACTCTGTGTGACCCTATAAACTGTAGCCCACCAGGCTCCCCTATCCATGGAATACTCCTGGTAAGAGTACTGGAGTGGGTTGCCATTTCCTTCTCCACGGGGTCATCCAGACACAGGGATGGAACCTGTGTCTCCTGCATGGCAAGCAGGTTCTTTACCGTTGAGCAAACAGGGAGACCCTTCACGCAGAGCTGTCTCTCCTTCTGCTGAAGTGTTCTCTGGTTAAAACTGACCAACAGCCTCCTCTCTTTTCAAGTCTAAACTCTATATTGTATTCCAGATCCCACTCCAATTAGTCTGTGAACAGAAGCTTCTTTTATTCTCCTAATGCTTACCTTTTCTAAGAACTAACAATATTCTTACGTGGATCATTTCTATTAACACGTGCACAAAAGACAAGCGCTGCCCCCAGTTGCCCCCTCACTTCTCTGCAGCCCTTTACAACTAAAGGACTATTCATATGGAATACCCTCTCACACAAGTTTCTGTTCTCTTGAACATATTCCAATTAGGCATTTTTCCTTCGGACTCATAAACCCCCTCTGCAAGGTCAATATTTAATTTGCCAAGTCCAGTGATTCCTATTCCTCGTTTTAGATTTTCAGCAATTTGTCAAGTTTTATCTCCCTCCTTCTTAAAACATGTCTCTTATTTGTCTTCCAGAGTACCATGATCTCTTGGCTTTTCTTATACTTTAAATATCTGAGTGACCCGGGATTTAGTGTTTGGTCCTCCTCTCTTGTTCACGTGAAAACTCTGCCTGGTTAATTTTATCCAGTACCCTTGCTTTAAATAGTATCTATATGCTAATGACTCTTAAATTAATAACTTCAAATGAGAATTCTCCCCTGAGGTCCAGGCATATCCATTCAATTTCCTACTCAAGGTCTCCTCTTCTATGGCAGTTAGGTATTTTAAACTTAATGTCAAATAACTTGCAATCCCTACTTCAACCCCATCTCCCAAACTTGTTCCTCTTTAATTCTACTCATTTCAATTAATAATCGTACCATTTACTCAATCACTCAATCTCAAACACAGGAATTAGCCTTGAGTTCTCTTTCAGATCCATATTCAATTCATCAAAAAGCTTTGCCACACTCCTTTAATTTTCACCTCTTTCATCCTTCACTGAAATCATTTTAAGTATCTCAAATAAAAATTATTGAAATCTCTGCTCAGAAGTCATCATTTAAAATGTCCCTTTACTTTTCTCCCTATCTAATATATTCCCTGCCAAAAGTACTGTGTAATTGTCTTCTAGTATTTAATACTATTTGAAATTACCTTAATGTTTTTTTTTAATTTACTTGTTTATCTTCACCTCCTCTAGCTTAAAGTTCCATGAGAAAAATGGCAAAGATCTTATCTTCTGTCTCAATATGCCAAGCATCACAGCACCACTAATAAATAAAGACCTGTAAACTATCATAATGGATAGGTTTGCAAAATTATTGCTATATGAATCAGAGACCTTAGTTAGCTCTTATCAAGTTTTATCAATACTTTCAAGGACATAAGCTATCAAGAGATTAAGTCAAGCACAGAGGCCTGGAATATTGATGGTGGTACCCCAAATTCTTTATCCTTACATTGGACATGCACTTTCTGGACCAGTGTAGACAAGGTCAATAAATGAGCTACATAGGTTATTAACCTACATCACAGGGAGAGGTGAGATTATGAAAAAGCTTCTATGACCTTTTCCAGGGAGGATGAGTCCTAAAATCATGGATTCTGAGTGTGTTAATGACCATAAGCAATGTTTGAACAAAGACATCTTGCTAAGAACATTTCATGGATAAAAATCCTTCTCTTTAAAAACATTAGTTGATTCTTTTACAAGTGGTTGACCAGTTTTCCCAGCACCACTTGTTAAAGAGGTTGTCTTTTTTCCATTGTATATCCTTGCCTCCTTTGTCAAAGATAAGGTGTCCATTGGTTCGTGGATTTATCTCTGGGCTTTCTATTCTGTTCCATTGGTCTATATTTCTGTCTTTGTGCCAGTACCACACTGTCTTGATGACTGTGGCTTTGTAGTAGAGTCTGAAGTCAGGCAGGTTGATTCCTCCAGTTCCATTCTTCTTTCTCAAGATTACTTTGGCTATTCGAGGTTTTTTGTATTTCCATACAAATTGTGAAATTATTTGTTCTAGTTCTGTGAAAAATACCGTTGGTAGCTTGATAGGGATTGCATTGAATCTATAGATTGCTTTGGGTAGAATAGCCATTTTGACAATATTGATTCTTCCAATCCATGAACACGGGTATGTTTCTCCATCTGTTTGTGTCCTCTTTGATTTCTTTCATCAGTGTTTTATAGTTTTCTATGTATAGGTCTTTTGTTTCTTTAGGTAGATATACTCTAAGTATTTTATTCTTTTTGTTGCAATGGTGAATGGTATTGTTTCCTTAATTTCTCTTTCTGTTTTTTCATTGTTAGTATATAGGAATGCAAGGGATTTCTGTGTGTTAATTTTATATCCTGCAACTTTACTATATTCATTGATTAGTTCTAGTAATTTTCTGGTAGAGTCTTTAGGGTTTTCTATGTAGAGGATCATGTCATCTGCAAACAGTGAGAGTTTCACTTCTTCTTTTCCTATCTGGATTCCTTTTACTTCTTTTTCTGCTCTGATTGCTGTGGCCAAAACTTCCAACACTATGTTGAAGAGTAGTGGTGAGAGTGGGCACCCTTGTCTTGTTCCTGATTTCAGGGGAAACTAGAACACTTTCTAACACCATACACAAAAATAAACTCAAAATGGACTAAAGATCTAAATGTCAGACCAGAAACTATAAAACTCCTAGAGGAGAACATAGGCAAAACACTCTCCGACATAAATCACAGCAAGATCCTCTATGACCCACCTCCCAGAATATTGGAAATAAAAGCAAAACTAAACAAATGGGACCTAATGAAACTTAAAGCTTTTGCACTACAAAGGAAACTATAAGTAAGGTGAAAAGACAGCCCTCAGATTGGGAGAAAATAATAGCAAATGAAGAAACAGACAAAGGATTAATCTCAAAAATATACAAGCAACTCCTGCAGCTCAATTCCAGAAAAATAAATGACCCAATCAAAAAATGGGCCAAAGAACTAAACAGACATTTCTCCAAAGAAGACATACAGATGGCTACCAAACACATGAAAAGATGCTCAACATCACTCATTATTAGAGAAATGCAAATCAAAACCACAATGAGGTACCATTACACACCAGTCAGGATGGCTGCTATCCAAAAGTCTACAAGCAATAAATGCTGGAGAGGGTGTGGAGAAAAGGGAACCCTCTTACACTGTTGGTGGGCATGCAAACTAGTACAGCCGCTATGGAAAACAGTGTGGAGATTTCTTAAAAAACTGGAAATAGACCTGCCATATGACCCAGCAATCCCACTTCTGGGCATACACACTGAGGAAACCAGATCTGAAAGAGACACATGCACCCCAATGTTCATCGCAGCACTATTTATAATAGCCAGGACATGGAAGCAGCCAGATGCCCATCAGCAGACGAATGGATAAGGAAGCTGTGGGTACATATACACCATGGAATATTACTCAGCCATTAAAAAGAATTCATTTGAATCAGTTCTAATGAGATGGATGAAACTGGAGCCCCTTTTACAGAGTGAAGTAAGCCAGAAAGATAAAGAACATTACAGCATACTAACACATATATATGGAATTTAGAAAGATGGTAACAATAACCCTATATGCAAAACAGAAAAAGAGACACAGAGGTACAGAACAGACTTTTGGAACTCTGTGGGAGAAGGTGAGGGTGGGATGTTT
>NC_057389.1:7843842-7897413 GCF_019320065.1 Cervus canadensis
TCCACCATCATTATCAAGAGAGTTTTATTTGCTCCTCACATAAGGAGAAGACCTCATTGTCATACTTACAAGGGTGGTATGTTTTAATGACAAAAGAAACTTTCAAAGTAGTGGTTCCTCTATTATATTTTGTAATTAATCTTGGGCTGTAACCAGAGGGAGTATGTATCTCAGTTTTGTTTTGTTTTTAATTTTTTTTTTTCTGTGTGTTTGTATTTTATTTTATTTTATTTTTTTTATTATTATTATTTTTTTTTCCAGTGGGTTTTGTCATACATTGATATGAATCAGCCATGGATTTACATGTATTCCCAATCCCGATCCCCCCTCCCACCTCCCTCTCCACCCGATTCCTCTGGGTCTTCCCAGTGCACCAGGCCGGAGCACTTGTCTCATGCATCCCACCTGGGCTGGTGATCTGTTTCACCATAGATAGTATACATGCTGTTCTTTTGAAATATCCCACCCTCACATTCTCCCACAGAGTTCAAAAGTCTGTTCTGTATTTCTGTGTCTCTTTTTCTGTTTTGCATATAGGGTTATCGTTACCATCTTTCTAAATTTCATATATATGTGTTAGTATGCTGTAATGTTCTTTATCTTTCTGGCTTACTTCACTCTGTATAATGGGCTCCAGTTTCATCCATCTCATTAGAACTGATTCAAATGAATTCTTTTTAATGGCTGAGTAATATTCCATGGTGTATATGTACCACAGCTTCCTTATCCATTCATCTGCTGATGGGCATCTAGGTTGCTTCCATGTCCTGGCTATTATAAACAGTGCTGCGATGAACATTGGGGTGCACGTGTCTCTTTCAGATCTGGTTTCCTCAGTGTGTATGCCCAGAAGTGGGATTGCTGGGTCATATGGCAGTTCTATTTCCAGTTTTTTAAGAAATCTCCACACTGTTTTCCATAGTGGCTGTACTAGTTTGCATTCCCACCAACAGTGTAAGAGGGTTCCCTTTTCTCCACACCCTCTCCAGCATTTATTGCTTGTAGACTTTTGGATAGCAGCCATCCTGACTGGCGTGTAATGGTACCTCATTGTGGTTTTGATTTGCATTTCTCTAATAATGAGTGATGTTGAGCATCTTTTCATGTGTTTGTTAGCCATCTGTATGTCTTCTTTGGAGAACTGTCTGTTTAGTTCTTTGGCCCATTTTTTGATTGGGTCATTTATTTTTCTGGAATTGAGCTGCAGGAGTTGCTTGTATATTTTTGAGATTAATCCTTTGTCTGTTTCTTCATTTGCTATTATTTTCTCCCAATCTGAGGGCTGTCTTTTCACCTTACTTATATTTTCCTTTGTAGTGCAAAAGCTTTAGTTTCATTAGGTCATTTTGTTTAGTTTTGCTTTTATTTCCAATATTCTGGGAGGTGGGTCATAGAGGATCTTGCTGTGATTTATGTCGGAGAGTGTTTTGCCTATGTTCTCCTCTAGGAGTTCTATACTTTCTGGTCTTACATTTAGATCTTTAATCCATTTTGAGTTTATTTTCGTGTATGGTGTTAGAAAGTGTTCTGGTTTCATTCTTTTACAAGTGGTTGAACAGTTTTCCCAGCACCACTTGCTAAAGAGGTTGTCTTTTTTCCATTGTATATTCTTGCCTCCTTTGTCAAAGATAAGGTGTCCATAGGTATGTGGATTTATCTCTGGGCTTTCTATTCTGTTCCATTGATCTATATTTCTGTCTTTGTGCAAGTACCATACTGTCTTGATGACTGTGGCTTTGTAGTAGAGTCTGAAGTCAGGCAGGTTGATTCCTCCAGTTCCATTCTTCTTTCTCAAGATTACTTTGGCTATTCGAGGTTTTTTGTATTTCCATACAAATTGTGAAATTCTTTGGTCTAGTTCTGTGAAAAATACCGATTTGGTAGCTTTGAATTAGGAAATTGGCCATTGAATCTATGACTGCTTTGGGTTAGAATACCATTTTGACAATATTGATTCTTCCAATCCATGACACGGGTATGTTTCTCCATCTGTTTGTGTCCTCTTTGATTTCTTTCATCAGTGTTTATAGTTTTCTATGTATAGGTCTTTTGTTTCTTTAGGTAGATATACTCCTAAGTATTTTATTCTTTTTGTTGCAATGGTGAATGGTATTGTTTCCTTAATTTCTCTTTCTGTTTTTTCATTGTTAGTATATAGGAATGCAAGGGATTTCTGTGTGTTATTTTTATATCCTGCAACTTTACTATATTCATTGATTAGCTCTAGTAATTTTCTGGTAGAGTCTTTAGGGTTTTCTATGTAGAGGATCATGTCATCTGCAAACAGTGAGAGTTTCGCTTCTTCTTTTCCTGTCTGGATTCCTTTTACTTCTTTTTTCTGCTCTGATTGCTGTGGCCCCCCAACTTCAACACTATGTTGAACCAGTAGGGTGAGAGTGGGCACCCTTGTCTTTGTCCTGATTTCAGGGGGAACTAGAACACTTTCTAACACCATACACAAAAATAAACTCAAAATGGATTAAAGATCTAAATGTTAGACCAGAAACTATAAAACTCCTAGAGGAGAACATAGGCAAAACACTCTCCGACATAAATCACAGCAAGATCCTCTATGACCCACCTCCCAGAATATTGGAAATAAAAGCAAAAACTAAACAAATGGTACCTAATGAAACTTAAAAGCTTTTGCACTACAAAGGAAACTATAAGTAAGGTGAAAAGACAGCCCTCAGATTGGGAGAAAATAATAGCAAATGAAGAAACAGACAAAGGATTAATCTCAAAAATATACAAGCAACTCCTGCAGCTCAATTCCAGAAAATAAATGACCCAATCAAAAAATGGGCCAAAGAACTAAACAGACATTTCTCCAAAGAAGACATACAGATGGCTAACAAACACATGAAAAGATGCTCAACATCACTCATTATCAAAGAAATGCAAATCAAAACCTCAACGAGGTACCATCTCAGGCCAGCCAGAATGGCTGCTATCCAAAAGTCTACAAGAAATAAATGCTGGAGAGGGTGTGGAGAAAAGGGAACCCTCTTACACTGTTGGTGGGAATGCAAACTAGTACAGCCACTATGGAGAACAGTGTGGAGATTTCTTAAAAAAACTGGAAATGGAACTGCCATATGACCCAGCAATCCCACTTCTGGGCATACACACCAAGGAAACCAGATCTGAAAGAGACACGTGCACCCCAATGTTCATCGCAGCACTGTTTATAATGCCAGGACATGGAAGCAACCTAGATGCCCTCAGCAGATGAATGGATAAGGAAGCTGTGGTACATATACACCATGGAATATTACTCAGCCATTAAAAAGAATTCATTTGAACCAGTCCTAATGAGATGGATGAAACTGGAGCCCATTATACAGAGTGAAGTAAGCCAGAAAGATAAAGAACATTACAGCATACTAACACATATATATGGAATTTAGAAAGATGGTAACGATAACCCTATATGCAAAACAGAAAAAGAGACACAGAAATACAGAACAGACTTTTGAACTCTGTGGGAGAAGGTGAGGGTGGGATGTTTCAAAAGAACAGCATGTATACTATCTATGGTGAAACAGATCACCAGCCCAGGTGGGATGCATGAGACAAGTGCTCGGGCCTGGTGCACTGGGAAGACCCAGAGGAATTGGGTGGAGAGGGAGGTGGGAGGGGGGATCGGGATGGGGAATAAGTGTAAATCTATGGCTGATTCATATCAATGTACGACAAAACCCACTGAAATGTTGTGAAGTAATTAGCCTCCAACTAATAAAAAAATTAAAAAAAAATAAAATAAAAAAAAATAATAAATGTAGAATAAAAATGGAAGAGAAAGCACCACGTGCTCTTCTCCTCAAAAAAAAAAAAAAAAGAGAAAAAAATAAAAACATTAGTTGACCATTTACCTGGAGGTCCAGTAATCATGTGGACGTGATTAGGCTGGTGAGTCTCTCTTCTTTACTCCATTAGCACTGGACCCCCCGAGAAGTGGGTCACAGTCCAGCGGCCTTAGCTTCCTCAAGAGGGTCAAGAGAGGTAAATAATTCTCAGATCATGAAGGGCAGTGGATAGCAGGCTAAGGCGCTTAAATTTAACCCACCAAAAGGTTTTGAATAAGTAGAGATTTAATCAGATTAGAGTTCTTTTTTTCCTTTTAAAAAGATCACTCTTAGAGCCTCCTTGTCTGTTTTTTAGCCTTTAATCTCATCCCTTTAGCCACTTGATGCAAAGAGCTGACTCATTTGAAAAGACCCTGACGCTGGGAAAGACTGAAGGTGGGAAGAGAAGGGGATGGCAGAGGATGAGATGGTTGGATGGCATCACCGACTCAATGGACATGAGTTTGAGTAAACTCCGGGAGTTGGTGATGGACAGGGAGGCCTGGCGTGCTGCAGTCCATGGGGTCGCGAAGAGTCGGACACGACTGAGCGACTGAACTGAACTGAACTCAACCCTTTGTGTGATGTTTCCAGGGTCTCCAGGGCATGCTCAATAGAACTGGGGTCTTGGGGCATTCTGGTCTCAATCTTTGTCTCAGGGGAAAGATCACAGAGTAAAATGCTATAAATTTGGTGTAGGTACTCTTATCACATTCAAAGAATTTTCAGTTACCTATAGGTTTCTAGAAGATTTGTTTATTATAAATGAGCACTGAATACTGTGAAACAAATTTTCTGTATCTGAAACGATACATGATTTTCACCTTAATTTTGTAAATGTGAAGAATTAATTTTTCAAATGGTAAGGTAACATTTTCAGTAATATATCCAGCTTCATTTGACACACTTTCCTTTCTCTATTGTTGAATTCAAATGGCCATTAACTAATAGCCAAGACTCTTGCATTTGTTTCTTAATTATTTTCTGTAATTATTTTCTTATATATTATTTGCAAGAGTTGGGATTAAGTTATGCTGGGTTTATAAATTATTAAAATTTTTATCTTTTTTAAAAAAACTTGGCATTATTCTTTTGTTATATATGAATCCACTGAAAAAGGCATCAGGATTTAGGCTTACATGCTGGGAAAACTCCACTGAAAAGCTCATCTTTCTTTATATGACTGTTTTCTATCATGTATCTCAAGCTTTAAAAGTTTTGCTGTTATTGTTGTTTAGTCACCAAGTGATGTTTGACTCTTTTATTACTCCATGGACTGTAGCCTGCCAGGTTCTTCTGTCCGTGGGACTTCCCAGCCAAGAGTGTACAACTATGTAAATTTCTTATTCCTGTTTCTATCTGTTTTGAAAGATTGTGTCTATCTAAGAGCTTTCTATTTCATATAAATTCTAGTTACATGTTATAATTTTTTCATCAATATCTATTTTCCTCTTTATATCTGTGAGCACTATAGAGATATCCCCTTTGCTATTTAGAGATTTATCAATTTTATTATTTTTTTTTCAAAAACAAGAGCTTTAGGCTTTATAGATTGTCTACATTGTGCACTTGTTTTCTGTTTCATTCATTTTTACACTTATCTTTAATGTTTCCTTCTATTTTGGAGAAAGGTGGTTTATTATCTTTTAAATAACTCATTAAAAATAAATTTAGTCCCTTGTTATTCAGCATTTGTTTCCAGTAAATCCACTTGGTAATGTAAATTTTTTTGAAGTATGATGTGAGTTCATTTTACTAAGTTTGATGTGTTATAATATGTGAATACTGGTTAAAATATGCGCTTCCCTGGTGGTTCAGCTGGTAAAGAATCTGCCTACAAAACAGAAGACCTGGATATGATCCCTAGGTTGGGAAGATTCCCTGGAGGAAGGCCTGGCAACCCATTCCAGTATTCTTGCCTGGAGAGTCCCCATGGACAGAGGAGCCTGGTGGGCTACAATCCATGCAGTTGTACATAGCACAGGTTAAAATATATATGTGGTTGTTCAGTCACTAAGTCATGTCCAACTAATGGTGACCCCATGGACTGTAGCCAGACAGACTCTTCTGGCCATGAGATTTCCCAGGCAAGAATGCTGGAGTGGGTTGTCATTTCTGTCTCCAGGGCAACTACCCAACCCAGGGATCGAACTTGGGTCTCCTGCCTTGCAGGTGGATTCTTTACTAACTGAGTTACCAGGGAAGCCCAAAATATATATGTGTGTATATATTAATCATATCATACACATTTAGCTCTCATGATACCAGTGTGAGTTCTACATTGATTCAGGTTATTTGTGAGTGAAGTTTATTATCTAAATATTTATGAATTTTCTACATATCTAGACTTTTTATGTCTCAGTATTCAAAGATGATTCAATTCAATTCCAGATGTATAAGCTGTGTTTAGAAAAGGCAGACGAACTGAAGATCCAATTGCCAACATCCTTAGGATCATAGAAAAAGCAAAAGAATTCCAGAAAAAAACATCTACTTCTGCTTAATTGACTATAAGAAAGGCTTTGACTATGTGGAGCCCAACAAACTGTGGAAAATTCTTCAAGAGATAGGAATACCACACCACCTTACCTGTCTTCTGAGAAACCTTTGTGCCTGGCAAGAAGCAACAGTTAGAACCTTACATGGAACTAAGGACTGGTTCAAAATTGGGAAAAGAGTAAGATAAGGCCATATATTGTCACCCTGTTTATGTAACATATATACAGAGTACATAATCAAACCAGTCAATCTTAGAGGAAATTATCCCTGAATATTCATTAGATAGCTGCTTCTAAAAGTAACTCAGTCGGTAAAGCATCTGCTTGCAATGCAGGAGACCCTGGTTCAATTCCTGGATGGGGAAGATGCCCTGGAGAAGGAAATGGCAACCCACTCCAGTATTCTTGCCTGGAGAATCCCATGGACAGAGGAGCCTGGAGGGCTACAGTCCATGGGGTCACAAAAGTTGGACACGGCTTCGACTTCGTAACTAAACCACCACCGACACCATTCATAAGGACTGATGCTAAAGCTGAAGCTCCGATACTTTGGCCACCTGATACAAAGAGCCAACTCATTGGAAAAGACACTGATGCTGTGAAAAATTAAAGGCAAAAGGAGAAGAGGGCAGCAGAGGATGAGGTGGTTAAATAGCATCACCAACTCAATTGACATGAACCTGAGCAAACTCACAGATATAGTGGAGGAAAAGGAAGCCTAGCGTTCTGCAGTCCATGGGGTTGCAAAGGGTCGGAACTGACTTAGCAACTGAACAACAGCATTCAATGATATTTTAATTTTATTATAAGCAGCATATTGTGTTTTAGAGGGCTAACATATTTGATTGACATACTTAGTGCAATTACATTTGTTGTAGTTACTGTACAAAATCACTGCTGTGATTTCACTGCTATCAGTTTGCTATTTGCTTTTTTGTTTATCCTCGCTGTTCTGTGCTCTGGTTTCTTCTATCTTGGCTTCACTGGGGTTTCTAAAAAATCTTTTACACCTATTAGATTTTAGTTATACATAATTTATCATTCTTTCAGTGGTTAGCAAAGAGAACACAACCTAAATCCTTGGTATGTTAACATCTTAACTAAATCAGAACTTTTACATTTCTAAAACATTGCAAAAACCTTAGAACTTTTTACATCTATTTACCACTTACCTTTTTGCAGCAAATAACTGGACTTAATTGGTGCATATATTTTAAATTTCATAAGATGTTATTACTTTCTTTCAATCTGCACATATTTTTCTTTAATTCATCTTCCTATTTCCTCTTTGCAAGACTGTTTGTTTCATTCTGCATTTTTGTGCTTCTTCCTGGGAATATCTTCCTTCTCCTTGAAGTGTATTCATTTGCATTTTTTTAGTACCAGTTGACTGTGACAAATTCACTCAGCTTTTGCTCCTCAGGAAATGTTTCTCCTTTACCTCAATTTTGAAATAATTTTCACTCAACACAGAATCCCATGCCTTTGGTTATCTTCTTTGAGAATTCTGAAATATATTTCTTCCTTCTACTTTTACTTTGTGGAAAAATCATCTGGTAATTTTTTTGTGTGAGTGTTACAACTTTAAAGTTGATTTGTACTCCCCGCCCCCCTTTGGCTGCCTTTATGACTTCTTTATCTTCAGTTTTCAGCTGCTTCATCATGATGTACATAGCTTTCTTCCTTCCTTTTTTACCAAGAATGTTGCCCATGTAGGTTGCATGTATGTGTATATGTGCTTCTGTCCATGAATTCTGCATCTTTTCTGTTCTTTTCTCTATTTTTTTTTCCCACACTGCCCCAGTGTGGATAAGTTCTACTAACTTACGTTTCAGTCAACAATCATCACTTTTCTTCATTTTCTTCTGTTGTAAAACCTTTGTATTGCTCAATAATTTAAGAATTTTCCCAGGTCTCCTGTAAATTATTTCACATTGTCATACATATTCTTGAATATTTTCAGCACCTTCATTTCCATGAAACTGCAATACTTTGGCCACTTGATGTGAAGAGCTGACTCATTGGAAAAGACCCTGATGCTGGGAAAAATAGAAGGCAGGAGAAGGGGACAACAGAGGACAAGATGGTTGGATGGTATCACCGACTCAATGGACATGCGTTTGAGCAAGCCCCAGGAGATGATGAAGGACAGGGAGGCCTGGCGTGTTGCAGTCCATGGGGTTGCAATGAGTCGGATACGGCTGAACAACTGAACAAAAAGCAAAAACAAAATTTCCATGCCATTATTGTATACTGTGTACCTGTATATTTCCAATGGATTTGTTTGTTCCAATTTTGTTTCAAATTTTTCTTACTATACCATTTTGTTTCCTCAGTTATGTCTCTTTACCTTCTAATATGTCTGATAATTTTGCTTGAATGTTGGACATTGTGCATTAAATACTTTAAAGGCCCTGGATTATGGTACCCTCTTTCAGAAAAGAATAGATTTTATTCTGTAAAGAAGTTAGAAGGCAGACAGTGTGACAGATATCATCCAGCTTCTTACCTAGTGACAAGCTTTAGCAACCCTTTTAAGGATACAGGCAATCCAAAGGCTCAGTGAAATAGGGAGGTCTAGGATAGCGAAGGTGACTCCCTTTTATTCTTGCAATGGCAAACCCTCTCTATTTTTAAATCAGATTAAAAGAAAAATCTTTTTCACAAAGATTTTTTTTTTTTAGCTCAGACCTGGAAAAGGTTTTCTCATGACAAACAATTTTTTATCACAATACTTATTTTAACTCTAATGTAATAAATATTTCTACAACCATTTGTCTCTTCTGCTTAGACCCCAAGCATCTTTATGGCAGGCAGAGTTCATTCCTTCCTTAAAGGACAATTTTACATCTTAAATTAACTTTGTATGTAAAACCCCTTTGTAGGTAAGATATTCAACTTTATTAGCATTTAGAATATAGATATCAACTGCTGGTCTAGATGTCAGCACCAATTAAGACTTTTCTTTGGACTGGAAATTGCTTTGAAGAGAGAGAAGATGGACAGACTTTGGCAGTAAAAATGCTCCTGAATAGAAATTTCTCTAGTGAGCAGAAGGCCAAGGATATAAAAAAGAGTATTTAAATGCATGTTGTCTTCACAAAGCTGAAATGTGGGCAGACAGCTTATTGCTGTTTTAATGGCACCTTGCAGAGATGAAATTAACATTTGATTTACATGAGTGTCCTTGGGCAGAGGCAATTGTGACTACTCATATCCACTGATAGGAGCTGAATTAGTTTTAACCTCTCAAAGAAATAATCTAGAAGTCATAATGAAAAGCTAAATGCAGATGTCCACTTAATACACAGTGGTACTTCAAGCAGTAAGAAAGAGATTGAAGCATAATAGTATTTTATACCTATTAAATAGCTGTCCTTTAAGGAGTCAAATGAATTTATAACATTTTTGAAGGTGATAAACTAGTTATAGAATGTGACTTCATCACTCTGAAAGTAATCTATGACTTAGGAATCATGAGACTGTAAGTTAGGAAACCCTAGGGCTAGAAACTCATATGCCTTCAGGGGTCATGAAGATCTAAATAGGAAATAGCAAATATGACATTTTAAGAAGCGATAAGGACTATGATTAATTGGAGAGTAAAAATTTTGCATAAAGGCAATCAAATTCATTATTTTAAAATTATTCTGCTGGTCATATAAGATATGTATATAGGTCAAACTGAAAAACGGGCTACTGATTTTTGATCTATGACTTGAGCTCAACCTCTTTATTTTATGTATGAATCATACAGTCTTTAGACAGGCAGGTGACTTGCCCAAGGGCACACAGCAGATTACCAGCAGACTTGAGGATTGTTCTTATTCTAACTATATTATGTTATTGAACGTCCTAGTCAAAATAGCTGTAAATTTCTATATTGCACAACATTTTTAAGACCTACAGTATATATAAAAGTTATTAGCCTCCATGTTTATAAATAGAAGCATTGATGCTTTAAATTTAAATGAAATAACTGGTATATCCCAGGATACGGAATAGCATATTTAATTAATTAAGCACCAAGTCCCATGTGGGTTATCCCATCACAGTGAAAAAACTCTCTGACAGAAAGCCAGAGTGGGTTGAATAATGTTCCTGCAAAATGTATGTCCATTTAGAACCTCAGAATGTGATCTTACTTGTAAACAAAATGATTACAAAAATAGTTACGATGAAGTCATACTGGATAGGAGCAGGCCCTAAATCCAAGGACTGGGATCCTTATTAGAAGAGGACTGATACATGGAGACACAAGGAGAGGAAGGCCAGGGGACGTGAAGACAGAGATTGGAGTGATACAAGCCAACAAATGTTGGGGATTGTCAGTGTCCACCAGAAGCTAGGAGAGAGTCATGCAACAGTCACAGCTTCCAGAAAGAACCAACCTGCATGGCATCTTGATTTCCACTATGTCCTCAGGGGCCATGATAGAAAATGTTTCCATTATTCTAAACCACCAGTTTGGGGTACTATGTTCTGGTAGTCCAGAAAAACTAATATACTGCAGAGAAACATGCTTTATTTTACTAATAGAAATGTTGGATAGAAAATGTTATAGCAACCCCTTTACCAACTTCGGAAAACTCGGGAATGCACAGCAGAATGATAAAACAGTGTGAATCCAAAGACCACTAGTTAACTTTTTCACCATATTAATTTTTTCCTATTTATATTACAAGGGATACATTTTACATTGATTTGACGCCATCTTCATTAGTTTTAAGGTCATAGTTTGAATCTATTTAGGGAAGAATATATGCTTACTAAAATAAAAGAAGTATTTGCATTTTAAGCATCTTAAAAATTCTTATAACCTATAATCATGGTCTTGCTCCACTTGTATGCAAGCACTGACAAGCTACTAAAAGCAGAACCACATTTTCCTATATTTTCAAACCCTCAGGAGTTGGTCTAGTAGTAGGACAAAGGCCTTAACGTTAATGACAGCTAACATAGAGTCTCTGTCAAATAACAGAATCTTTGATTTTTGAAACTTAGGAATCCAAGTTCTGGATTAGTTGGCATTCTTCCTGCATGCATTTCACCTGGAAATGGTGATGTCCATATGTAAGAACTTAGGTGATCCAGGAAAGGACAATGCATATTAAAAGTATGTGTAAAAACATTTTCAGTAAACAAGAAAAGGAAAATAGTTAAATCCATATGGAGGTGAATATATATTGAAGTTGAATATAAGAAGGGAAATTTGATGAATGATCTTACTAATTATTTCAATTAGAAAGGGAAATACTATGATTCAAAATGTGATTATAGCAGTCTTACAGACATAAAGTAAATATTAAATTAATAACAGTTCATAGACAAATAGGCCCATTGGGTTTTTTCAAATCTATAAACATCTATATAATATAATTTGAAAAACTCACCAATAGAGAAAGTATTTTGATCACCACCTACCCTATGAAATCTTGCTCATTCATTAATCTTTAGCCTATATTTATATTTAAAATTTTTTTTGAATTTTAATTGGTGGAAAATTGCTTCACAATGTTGCGTTGGCCTCTGCTGCGCAACACGTGAATCGGTCGTAATTATGCACACACCCACTCCCTGCCTCCCCTTCCCTCATCCACCCCCAAGGTCATCACAGAGTGGCAGGCTGACTCCCTGTGCCAGACGGCAACCTTCTATCAACTGTCTGTTTTACACACGAGAGTGTATACATGTCAAGGTTACTTTCTCCGTTCCTTTCATCCTCACCTTCCCCCACTGTGTCCACAAGTCCATTCTCAACTAGCTTCATCAGTACCATTTTTCTAGGTTCCATACTTACGCATTAATGTATGATACTTGTTTTTCTCTATTTCACTCTGTATAAGAGGATCTAGGTTCATCTACCTCACTACAACTGAGTCAAATTTGTTCCTTTTTATGGCTGAGTAATAGTCTGCTGTATATATGTACCACACTTTTTTATCCATTCATCTGTCAATGGACAGCTTGGTTGCTTCCATGCCCTGGCTATTATGAATATTAATAATTTAATTAAAAAAGAATCTGAATTTTAAAAATTAGACTCAGTTCAGTTATGTGGAATTCCTATTTTGGATGCAGATTATCTAGTTTAATGATATACTTGGATAATAATTTCAGAAATTTATTCAGAGTAAGCCAAATTGTATATATAAAATCATTGCATTATTGTTAATACTCCAAATATGAAAATGCTCCACCCCACAAGCACATTCAAAACATGATTTGAAACTCATAACTATAAAGATTATTCATAAGAATCAACTTAATCTACAAAGTAGCCAAAATACAGAACACATAATGATATAAAAACTGCTGTAATACCACTTCTTTGGGGAAAAAAATCACTTCATGTTTTTAGTTGACAAACCTGTCCCTGGTCCAAAAGATTGCCCATTGTAGGTAATGCCCCTGGAAGACTTCCGTTCCCATCCTCACCCATGTTAAAGTAGCCCCGGGTCTCCTGCTGTGGGCAGGTTTGAAGAAAAATTAGGATTAGGACAGGTGTCAGTGGGGATTTTGGGGGTTTGCTTAGTAGCAATTATTATTAAAATGATAATAATAACAATGGCCTTTATTAAACAAGTAACTCCCCACAAAGACTCTTTTGCAGTAAGTTAGAATCCAATATGTTCAAAGCATTAACTGTTAGTGACATTTAAATTTCAGCTTTTAGTACTTTCTGTAAGATAAATTTTAGTTCTTACATCATGCATCACCACTGGGTGACACTTGAAATCAGCATGTTGGTTTTTCTATTTTCAGACATGCCCAGTAATCCATGAACAATGTTCCTTAAATAAGCATGTGTCCCATTGCTTTACCCAGAGTTTTAACTGGATGTAAAAAGTTCAGTTAGTGGAAACGCTTAATATAATAGTCAATCTTGGCTGAGAGGACTATTTCAGTAAAAATAAATAAATAAATAAGGTGAATGACTGCTTTGTGTATTTAAAAAAATCATTAACGACCCTAGTCAAACGTTGACGGCTGTAAAATGTAGTATTTCAGAAAAAGCGAACAGTGGTCTCTCCTTACCTGTGATTTCCCTTTCCATGGTTTCAGTTACTTGCAGTGAACTAGAGTCTAAAAATATTAAAAATGAATATTCTAGAAGTAAACAATCCACATGTTTTAAATTAGGCTCCTTAGTTGTGTGATGAAATCAAGATCCTTCCTGCCCCAGGCCCCCAGCCATCAACACTGTGTGTTACTGACACCCAACCATCAACACTGCTCTGGCTCCATGATCCGGGATCACCGGAAGCAGACGATCCTCCTTCTGATGCATCATCAGAAGGTCAAAAATAGTCACAATACCTGCGTCATTCATCTAACTTCATCTCTAAAATGTACAATTTTTAGTCATTTCACATCATCACAAGAAAGGTGAGTACAGTACAAAGTATTTTAAGAGGGAGACGGCAGATGCTGTAATAAAAGTTATTCACGTAATTCACATATGGTTATAATTGCTCTCTTTTGTGATTAGTTATTATTGTTAACCTCTTGCTATGTCTAATTTATAAATTAAACTTTGTATAGGGAAAGCAGTATGTTTAGGTTTCAGAATTACCGGAGGTTTCAGGCATCCACTGGTGGTCTTGGAAAGTATCCCCTTTGGATAAGTGAGGACTACTGTCCAGTCCACATTTATTTAATTTCACCATTTAAAATTTGAGATTAGCAGGTTTTAAAAAGCGCAACCCACTTCTCATCTTTGTGCTTCTGTCGTTTTGAACTGCCTGCTATTATGTCAGTTTTCTCCCTTCTCTAAACATCATTTTCAGCCATCTTATCCTACAGGCATAAAATACATGACTGTGGAAGCAAGTCATCATAGCAGAATGAAAGGAAAGGAAGACAAACTAAAATTTTTAGTAAAATCAATTGTGAGACAATTATACTAGTCATGGGAGAGAGCTGTGACATCTGACGGTCTCAACTGAAAGCTGGGCATCTAATAATTAACTGTAAATATAAGCAACTTTATTAGCTAAGATCATTTCACCCCCTTCTTAAGCAAGAAGAATAGCTATTTAAAGATTTATTTAAGAAACGATCAAATGATGCACATGAAGTACTTAGCAATATTCTTAATATATACCTCTAGCTACTATAAAACTTGGTGAATGATTTTATAGAAGAGGAGAGTAAAAGGTGATTTCAATATTTTGAGTCTTAGTGCCATTAACACAGATATGGGAGTGTAAGAAGATAGTTGCTTTTTCATGTTTTTATGTAAGTTAACAGTGGGGCATATGAGTATAATCTCTTGAGAAACACTTGGGAATTGAAAATTAAAATTTAAATTGCAAACACAGAAAATCAGAGCTTAGCTGAAAGTACAGTGAAATATTAAACACTTGAGGATGGAAGAATGAGTACTATATTAGACATAAGACAATGCTTTAGTTGTGTTGGTCATTTATCATTCTTGAACCACAATTTGTTTTCAACTAAAAAATAAAACTTATTGACTGTACAATGGCTGAGGTTTTTATGAGATTTTAAATTTTATGCAATGAAGCTCTCTATAGTCATGTATGAACAATATTCTCTGTTTGTAGGGATCTTTAAGGTTTTAACTGAGTGAATTATTTTACTTAGGTTAATGGCATAAATTAGCTTTAATAATAGCATAAGTGTGGTTAATTGCAATTGTATCTGTGAAATTATTGCTTGGGGGATCAAATATTCAAAAATTAATCTCTTTGCCAAGAGGGTTATAGAATTCAGCTCAAATTATTATTGTTGAAGCAAAGTCTGTAGCAGCAGCATCAAAATTAACATAAAGAAAAAAAGAAGGTGGGTGGGACAAGTTTTGAGAAATAAATTATACTTGAGTTTTAGTATTTCAAATGGAGAATAGCTGATATATATTATATTTTTGGAAAATATTTTATTCATATTACTTTATCTTTAATGGGTCCAGGGCCTTATAAGAATGTAGCTGCCTACAAAGAAATTACTAGGACAAAAAACTAACCCAAATTTCATGTACTTAAAAGATAATTTTAATGAAAAGAAATGAAGGAAACAATAGTAAAGGTTAATAAAACTAAAAGCTGATTCTTTGAGAATATAAACAAAGTTGCAGTATAAAAAATTAATACACAGAAATCATTTGGATTCCTATATACTAACAATGAAAAATCAGAAAAAGAAATTAAAGAATCAGTCCCATTCACTATTTCAACAAAAAAAATTAAATAGCTAGGAATAAACTTACCTAAGGAGACAAAAGAACTGTACACAGAAAATTATAAGACACTGATGAAAGAAATCAAAGACAACATAAACAGATGGAGAGATATTCCATGATCCTGGGTAGGAAAAAACAATACTGTGAAAATGACTATACTACCAAATGCAATCTACAGATTCAGAGCAATCCTTACCAAATTACCAATGGCATTTTTCACAGAACTAGAGCAAAAACTTTCACAATTCATATGGAAACACAAAGACCCAGAACAGCAAAAGCAGTCTTGAGAAAGAAGAATGGAGCCGGAGGAAGCAGGCTTCCTGACTTCAGATTATACCACAAAGCTACAGGCATCACTGGAGAAGGAAATGGCAACCCATTCCTGTACTCTTGCCTGGAAAATTCCGTGGACTGAGGAGCCTGGGAGACTACAGTCCATGGGGTTTCAGAGAGTCAGACATGACCAAGTGACTTCACCCACAGTCATCAAAACAGTATGTTACTGGCAGCAAAACAGAAATATAGACCAATGGAACAAGATAGAAAGCCCAGAAGTAAACCCACACAACTACGTGTACCTTATTTTTGACAAAGGAGGCAGTAATATACAATGGGGCAAAGACAGCCTCTTCAATAAATGGTGCTGGGAAAACTGGACAGCTACCTGTAAAAGAATGAAATTGTAACACTTCTTAACACCACTACCAAAGATAAACTCAAAGTGGATTAGAAGTCTAAATGTAAGACCAGACACTATAAAACTCTTAGAGGAAAACATTGGCAGAACACTCGATGACATAAATTAAAGCAAGATCCTTTATGACCCACCTCCGAGAATAACAGAAATAAAAACAAAAGTAAACAAGTGGGTCCTGATTAAACTTAAAAGCTTTTGCACAGCAAAGGAAACTATAAGCAAGGTGAAAAGACAACCCTCAGAATGGGAGAAAATAATAGCAAATGAAACAACTGACAAATGATAAATTTCCAAAATATACAAGCAGCTCATACAACTCAATGCCAGAAAAACAAACCCAATCAAAAAGTGGGTAAAGGACCTAAACAGACATTTCTGCAAAAAAGACATACAGATGGCTAACAAACACATGATAAGATACTCAACATTGCTTATTATTAGAGAAATTCAAATCAAAACTACCATAAAATATCACCTCACACCAGTCAGAATGGCCATCATCAAAAAGTCTACAAACAATAAATGCTGGAGAGGGTGTGGAGAAAAGGGAACACTCTTGCACTGTTGGTGGGAATGTAAATTGATACAGTCACCATGGAGGATGGTGTGGAGATTCCTTAAAAATCTAGGAATAAAACGACCATATAACCCAGCAATCCCACTCCTAGGCATATACCCCAAGGAAACCAAAACTGAAAAACACACATGCACCCCATTGTTCATTGCAGTGCTATTTACAAAGCTAGAACATGGAAGCAACCTAGATGTCCATTGACAGATGAATGGATAAAGAAGTTCTGGTACATACACACAATGGAATATCACTCAGCCATAAAATGGAACACCTTTGAGTCAGTTCTAATGAGGTGGATGAACTTAGAGCCTATTATAGAGAGTGAAGTAAGTCAGAAAGAGAAAGGTAAATATTGTATACAAACACATACATACAGAATCTAGAAAGATGGCACCAAAGAATTTATTTATAGGGTAGCAATGGAGAAACAGACATAGAGAAAAGACTTATGGACATAGGGAGAGGGGAGGAGAGGGTGAAACGTATGGAGAGAGTAACATGGAAACTTACATCACCATATGTAAAATAGACAGCAATGCAAATGTGCTGTATGTCTCAGGAAACTCACACAGGGGCTCTGTATCAGCCTAGAGGGGTGGGGTGGGGAGGGAGAGGGGAGGGAGGTTCAAACGGAGGGGATATATGTACACCTATGGCTGATTCATGTTGAGGTTTGACAGAAAACAGCAAAATTCTGCAAAACAATTATCCTTCAATTAAAAAATTAATTAATTAATAAAAGACAATTTTGTATTTCATCTTAGTATGAAGGGGAAAATTTTTTTCTTGTTTCATGTAACTTTTTATTATGAATAAAATTATATTACAGATAATTATCAAAAGCTCAAAAAAAGCAATGGAGAATAAGCCACGTAAGTCTATGACAGTATTTAATATGCTATAATAATAACTAGATAATTAAAAAAGAATAGGTTTAAAGAGATTTCATTTCACTTTTAGATTTTTGAATTTATTTTGTCATTTATTCTAAAAATGGTTAATTCAATTAATGTCAGAGTTCACATACTTTGTATAATATTTATACTAGGGTTTGGTACAGAGGTGGAAAATCACTGGAAATAAGTGCAAATACTTATAAAATTAAACAATCTGTAGATAATATTTTCAAATCTTTTTAAGCAAGATCATCAAAAATAATTTTTTATATCCTGATATTGCTACATATTTGTATAAACCTCACATTATTATAATTCATTCCTAGACATTTTTGTGAATATAATTTAAAACTCCAGCAATAGAATTTATATCTAAAATATAAGCCACAACGTACAAAATGCTAATAGATTTCTACATATATTACTGAAAGCCTTTGCTAAGTGATAAGGGTCATATGCTTTATCAAATTGTCTCAATTTTTAATGATCCTATGGTGCCGCTTCTTTTATCTTTGTTGTTTTTCTTTTTCTTATTTTTCTAGATTGCTGCAAGTGCAACTGTCAGGAATAAGGAATCACAGTATCATCATACAGACACACACACACAGGTCAAAAGCTCTTTCTTTCCTTTTATAATACAAAGAATGCTTTTTACTGCTGCCAATTTAAACCAGCTTTTCATATGCACTTAAATAAAAGCAAATGAATAAACATACCAAAAAAATTCAGAGCATAATTTTCCAAAAGAAACAATGCTAATAAAAAAAATTGTACTAACACACTCAAATGTATATACATACACCTTTTTTTAATATAACTCTTATTAATATATTTACTTAATTCATTCTCTAAATATTTAATGAGTGCTCAAGCACTGTGATTGGGATTGGGAATATGTGATGTTGAATTAGAGATGAAACCTGTCTTGTGGAAGGGAAGACAGAGGAATGAATTAGAGATTATTGACCACTGTGATAAATTATATGATAAAATCAGACATACAATTAATTCAAGGAAGTCTTTTGGGAGAATAGTTTTAAACTGCCACAATTTATTTTGCATTTTCAATATGGCTTAAATATATCTACTCTTTATTCTTTAAGGTCATATATAAAGCCTATACCACTCATTCATTTTACTTACTGCAATCTCTCTTTTTTTGAGGAAACTACTCTCAGGGAATTCTTTAAAAGATTGCCATTGGAATACATTCAACATTCTCAAGTCCCCTTCATGCTCACGCTGCTAAAATAGTCATGCACCTGTAGGCCACCTATTTCATCTCAAGAAAATCACAAAATTCTTTTTAATGACAATTCAATCCCTTATCTAAAGATTATAGAGAAAGAGTTGTAGAAGCTATGAAATGTACACAGAAAAACACAAGAATAGCAACATGTACATCAATTATTTGGTCTCATCCATTGTCCTTTTGGCTAGTCAGTGATGTGACAATGTGACTTATAAAACTTACTGCATATTCTTACTGAGGCAGAGTAGTAGGTTTGCTTTGTTTTGCTTTTTGTTTCCTATGACAACTATATCTATTTTACAGTATTTTTTTAAATTAAGGAAGATGAATTATATATGGCCTTAATGCCCATTTAATATATCGTCTAAAACAAGCATGGCTATTTTTTTATTTCATTAGATAAGACTATGTTCCCATTATTTGTAACTGCACTGATTTTGAATTGATGGTACTTTGGGTAGAATCTGAATTGTAGTTTTATCCTTTCATAACTCCTGAGGAAATAGTGTGTGTACACTCAGCTGCTAACCTGTGTCTGACTCTCTGTGACCCCATGAACAGCAGCCTACCAGGCTCCTCTGTCCACGGGATTTCCCAGGCAAGAAAAATGGAGTGGCTTGCCATTTTCTTCTCCAGGGGATCTTTCCAAGCCAGGGGTTGAACACAGGTTGCCTGCATTGGAAGACAAACTCTTTACCACGAAGCCACCAGGGAAGCCCTAAAGAAATAGTAGGTTTGTATTATTTTAGAACATATTAAATAATTATTTTAAGCACAACACATATTTTTTTTTTGCTTTAAAAAGTTTGTCAACATAAATTAAGAATTTTGAAAAGAAGCCCACTTTATCAAATAATTTGTAAAAACTGATATGAGGTAGCTTGTCTGTGTAAAAGTCCTGGCAGAAAATCTTTACTGACAAAATTTTGTTAATATATTTGATTGAACCATATGGTAGTACTGTTTTTGCAAGTTAAAAATGCTGGCCTTTTGCCAAATATATAGGCAAAACTACCTATTATATGTACTAGATTCCAAAAAACATATATCTCTTTACTGTGTATTAATGTAAAAAGGACATACAATGTTTTGATCTTCTGGTATATTCTTTATGTAATTTAAAAGATTTTAATGTGTGAATATACTACTTACATCTTAGAAAATAATGAGGAATTAAATATTTGGACTTGGTGGTATTTGTTTGGCTTATTAAAAGTAACTCCTGGATGTTTTTTCGTGGGCTATGACATGTATGGAATCATGTATCTCTGGACCAAACAATGATCTACCAAAATGTATTCTGACTTTCAAGGCTTCCCTGGTGGCTCAGTGATAAAAAACCTACTTGTCAATGCAGGAGACTCAGCTTTGATCCCTAGGTTGGGAAGATCCCCTGGAGGAGGAAATGGCAACCCACTGCAATATTCTTCCCAGGGAAATCCTATGGACAGAGGAGCCTGATGGGGTTGCAAAGAGTAGGTTACAACTTAGCCACTAAACAACAATAAAATCTGGACTCTGTTGTGAATTACCACGTCACAGCTAAACGGCTATTGCCAATAGTGCAAAGACTTCAGTATCTAGTAATAAGCATTAAACTGGTCACCAGTCTCTAACCACAAGGACAGAATTTCACATTTTAGGTAGAAAAATCATTTAGAGGTTGGACTACTAAGTACCTAAGGAGCCTGAATCTGTGTAAAATTTATACTTTTTTTTTTTTCCAAAAGGACAGCTCTCATGCTAACTGCTGACCTGGAACAACTGTATCTGAGGCACAGGTACTATTCAATTCCTCCGGCTAAAGGAAGTTAGTCGCTCAGTCATGTCTGACTCTCTGTGACCCCATGGAGTGCAGCCCTCCAGGCTCCTCTGTCCATGGGATTCTCCAGGCAGGAATACTGGAGTGGGTTGCCACGCCCTTCTGCAGGAAGTCTTTCCCACCCAGAGATCGAACCCAGGTCTCCTGCATTACAGGTAGATTCTTTACCGTCTGAGCCATCAGAAAGAGCACGCTATTTCTGTTAAAAAATGATGACTTACGGACCTGTTAACAACATAGAAGAAGGTTTTGAGAGGAGTGGAAGTTACATGAAAGGATTCCGCATTCTGGGAAAGAAAGCACTCTTTAACCCTTAAGTAATGTTTTAGAGAATCTCTAGGGGGATCATAACAAAGTTACTGAGGAGCGGCTCCCAGTCTAAAGACAAATGCTTTAGTAGCATCCCTTTTTGGAGAAGGCAATGGGACCCCACTCCAGTACTCTTGCCTGGAAAATCCCACAGACGGAGGAGCCTGGTGGGCTACAGTGCATGGGGTCGTGAAGAGTCGGACACGACTGAGCGACTTCACTTTCACTTTTCACTTTGATGCACTGCAAAAGGAAATGGCAACCCACTCCAGTGTTCTTGCCTGGAGAATCCCAGGGACGGGGGAGCCTGGTGGGCTGCCGTCTATGGGGTCGCACAGAGTCGGACACGACTGAAGTGACTTAGCAGCAGCAGCAGCAGCATCCCTTTTGTATAACAAAGATACAGTAGCTTGATGGGTGCTACATCGCCATTACACAAGCATCCATCAACAAACTACAGTGAAAAGTAATTGTTTTTCAGACAGTGACTGATCTGTTTTTCAGACAGATCTCTAGCCTGTGACTGCTTGTAGTGATTCCAGTTTTAATGCAAAGAAGAAATGGCATTTACCAAGAATACCTCATGTGTTGTACACGTAGGCGGCTGTGTTCAGTCCTGTCTGACTCTTTGCGGTCCTACGGACTGTAACTCACCAGGCTCCTATGTCCACAGAATTTTCCAGGCAAGAATACTGGAACAGTTTGCCATTTCCTACTCCAGGAAACCTTCCTAACCCAGGGATCAAGCCCAAGTCTTTGTGTCTCTTGCACTGGGCGGCTGGATTCTTTACCACGGCGCCTCCTGGGAAGCTTGTACTGTACTTCACAGCTTTAATTCATCGCCAACAAAGGAGGCATAGCCAAGATAGGACAGGAAGAACATTTTAAAATTCCTATTGTTTCTATCACATCTTGTTTAATTTACGTTTCTGTACATGATTTAACATAAAAGTAATTAGTAGACTTATGCATGCATAAAATTTTCTCAAGTTTAACATACTTAAAATTGAGATGAGGGCTCAACTCTAGGCATTATATTCTTACCAAAAGAGCTTGAAATCATCTGCTGTAGTACTCTAAAGTGTAACCATGGTTTAAACTAGGCAATTGGGTACTTGGGCATATGCCCATCACATTCTGTTAACGGTGTTTGCTATGGGATAAAAACATTTAGTATTATGGAGTACAATGCATATATATAAACATAGCATCCCATTTCCTAGTGTGCTAATTGTGTCTTGATTTTTTTTTCAAAGAGTTTCCCCTCCCATGACAGATGGAGAATTGGCGGGGCTGTCCTTGAACTTTTCTTGTCCTCTCCTGGCTAAAGAGTGGACACATGACCAATGTTAACCAGAGTCTCTCTCCCTTATGACTATCAATCTTGAACAGAAAAATAGCAAAGTCCAAAGACAGCTGCAGCTGACCTATCCAGATAGCAGCCTGTTGAAAGTTTTCCCCAGTAGCTCTTTCACTCAATGGATTTGCTCTATACACATGACAAACTTATTTTATCTATGTTTGATAATAAAATTATTTCTATCTGACATAAGACAGAAAGTCAGAATTTAAATGGATGCCAATAATGGAGAAATACAGATCCATTTTTTTTTTCCATTGGGCTAGGGGATTGCTTATTCCTTTAAGTGAGAAAAATGTTCTAAGTAAAAATTCCTCAGAAGTATAGAAATCCATATATTCATCCCGTCACTTCTTTGTTAACTGATTAAATAAAAAAATAATCAGTGGGTGTAAGTATAGGCCTATTTCAAATGAAATAAGCAAGTATCATCATTTGGTTAATAGTAAAAACAAGGTGATATTTATTGCTACATGCCAAACACACGTTGAAGTGTTTTGTATGTGTATTAATTAAATTGCTTCTTGTAATAAACCTGTGCATTAGCTATAACAATATCCTCATTTATCACATATGAAACTGAAGCAACTAGTTATATTTATAAAATGTCGTACAGCTAGGAGAATGGAAGAGCACCCATATAAACATAGACACTGTCCATTCAGTATCTATCGTCTTCTTCCTCACATTGCCTCTCACGTTCTATTCAAATTTAAACCTTTGGGATTTTTTTTTTTTTTAGTAGTACAAACAATTCGACTAACTTTGAGTATAATTTCCTTGTTCTTCATCGTCTCTTTTTGGTAACACAAGTCAGCAAAGCAAGATTTGCACGTGTGCAAGAAAGGACTCAGTAAGCTTGAGTTGTCCAAAACCTATTCAAAAGAAAGGTTTGGCCCTTGTCCAGCTCCTGGGAGCTAACCTTTAGTTATGCAACTTCTTATGCAATGAGTGTCTTAGTTTACCTAAGGCCTTGGGCCATGCAAGGATATTGTATACAAACAATGTGATTTATCATGGAACCATGGGATACCATATATTAGTTTGAAGACTGAAGGTGTTTGGAATTAACTAAAGTCAGCCAGGTACGCAGTCAATGGGCTATACTGACCAATGCCCAGAAAAGAACGTAGACACCAAGGTTTCCCGCTGACAAGCTGAGCTTGCCTGGTTGGCAGTACTGTAAGCATGCTGTCACACAGGGTTACTGATGGATTAAGTGCTCACCGTTAAACTCCCCAGAAAGGCGACTGGCAGCCTCGCCTGTTCTCTCCTGGACTCTGTCCTACATACCTTTCACCTTTCCTGATTTCAATCTGATCCCTGCGCTGGAATAAACCATATCCATGCATGTAACAGCTTTCCTGAGTTTGGTGAGTCCTTCCTCCAAGTCATCGAAACGGAAGGCGGTCTTGGGGACTGCCAAACACAATGACTTTTTCTTTTTCACTTTTGAAAAATGACATTCAAACAGGGAAAGACAAACAAGTGCTTTTTGAGATTAGGAGGTACTGATAAACACTTAAAAATGTAAGATATCTCTGAATCCTCTAGATGATTAGATTAAGCCTTGTTTATGAAGGTATTTATCTTTCTTATTCTTATAATAAAAACCAGACAGTCATGTTTTTCTTTTGGCTGCAAATGTATAAAAAACTGAAAAAAAGCATGATGAAAACAAAAGTCATGCATAATGCAGCAATCAGGGGAAAGGACTATTGCAATATGGTGTATGTGCTCTGGTCTTCCACCTCCACTTTATGACTTTATTTTAGTCTTTATTTAGTACTTGTTCTCTACTGGGAGTATCACCTGTTCTGTCTGGTAATGCGCAACAAAGGAAAGTCAAAAAATATTAGGAGAGGTGTGGAAAGGTGTTCTAGGGTGGAGAACCCCAAGGAGGAGAAAAAAAAAATCACTGTTACTTTTTTTTCTCTTGGTCTCTTGGGACAACTCTACCAAGCAAACACATCAATGAGGATTTCAGGATCTTTAAAACCTTTGAAAGATAGCTCCACTGGAAAATGCAGCTTGTGGAGGCTGTCATCCACCAACCTTACCTTGTGCTAATGATATCATGAGAAGCGGATGAGCATTATCACCAGAAAAAACCAAACCTGAAAATCACTCCTGCAGTCAGATCCTCTGGCCAAACTCTACCTCAGCTTTCAGACTCCACTCCCTTAGAGACACACACACCACACACGCTCTTACACATACACACACACCAGTTCAAGGCAGCATTCCAGTTTGCAGAGATTTATCTTAGATTAGTATGGTTTGGTACTTAAAATTAGCGTTTTCTATTTCTATATTTTCTCTAATAATGATTATAAAGAAGGTAGTCAGAATTTAAAACTAACATTAGTTCTCAACATTGTCAGGAACCAGAAACAACACGCAATCTATAAATATATTTAATTATATATATATATTTATGACTAGAATAATGATTATTTAATAATTTACTTTTCCTCCAATTAACAATATGTGAAAAATTTCTCTGCATCTTTAAATATGCTTAAAAATTTCTCATTGAATCCATAGTACTATATGGTGTGGCTATGATGAACAACTCTCTGTTTTTGGAGATTTTTATATTTCTCTTTTTTAATAGTTAACTTTTTATTACTTTAAATTTTTTTTTTAAATTTGCTAAATTTTTTTATAATTAAATATTGGTGCCATTGTTTGCTTAAATATTTGGAGTAAATTACTATAATCAGAATTATGCTTCAGTGAATGTAAATAGCTTGTTCTGTCATCAAGTATTTTAAGAAATTCTTAGTAGCTTCAAAATAGTACATTCCACATGTTTTTTAACTTTTGAAAACAGCATTTTAAAAATATCATTTTACAAAATCCTTTTGAGTACATCCATATAACCTATTACAAACAAGCTTAAACTAAGTAAATTCCTAGAAATTAAATTGTATAAAACCATTTTAAGGTATTTGATATATATTTTCAACTTACCCACCAGAAATCTTGAATTTGCAATCTCATCAACAAAAGTTCAATTCATTCTTAAAGTCTAGTTGGCATAAGTTGGAGAACTTGCACACTGAATTTGACAATGATAATAATATTTAATATGTATCAAGCACTTACTTTTTTATATCCTGTCACATTTGATTCCCAGAACAATTCTAAGAGATAGGTACTATATGATTTCCATTTTAGAGATAAGAAAACCGATTTAGGGGTATTATTTAACTCTCTCAAATTCCCAGAGCTAGTAAGTGGAATAAACCTAACATAATCGCAATCTCACTGTTTCTTCAGAACCACTAATAAGACAATATGAGCACATTTAACAATGTAATATTAACACTGTAGAAAAAATAAGCTCAAGTCTAAAATTTTCTTTAAATTTTCAGTGTGTGTATGCAAAAATGTCTTCCTTAGAATTCATTAAACTACTAAGAAAAGTGTATGACACATATTTTAAAGGTATTATTTATATAGGAAAGTGTTAATGAAAGTGTCAGTCGCTCTTGTGACCCCATGTACTGCAGCCCTCCAGGTTCCTCTGTCCGAGGGATTTTCCAGGCAAGAATATTGGAGTGGGTTTCCCTTTCCTTCTCCAGGGCATCTTCCCAACCCAGGGATTGAACCTGGATCTCCTGCATTGCAGGCAGGTTCTTCACCATCTGAGCCACCAGGGAAGTATTAACATAGGAAGCTACTACAAATAAATAATAGGATTATAAAATACTTACAAAAATACACATTCTTATCCAAAAATAAAGATATGACACTTTTTTCCCCAGGGGGTAAAGAATCCTCTGGCCAATGCACACAAGAGACATGAGTTCGATCCCTGGGTCAGGAGGGTCCCCTGGAGAAGGAATTGGCAACCCACTCCAGTATTCTTACCTGGAGAATCCCATGGATAGAGGAGCTTGGCTGTCTACAGTCCATGGGGTCACAAAGAGTCAGACACAACTGAGCATGCAAGCATGTAATTTACTTACATATGCAATAATAAAGATAATTTTTTAAAATCTCTTGGTGGGTAAGCTCACCACTGAGCACATAGCACATAACTTCTATGGGTCTTTGCCTGCAATTTTTATCAGTCATGTATTTAAGAAATTTGTACCTTTCATGTTTCCCATTTCACTTTCTGAAAGAACCAGTGTTTCGATGTTAATGGGGTGTATTTTCTATCAAATTACTTTTGTCTTTTGATTGATAAAAGCAGGCTGAGAAATAAAGCATATATAGCAAACGTAAAGTGCTTGCATGTGAAGCATTACTAGCGTGTTCTAGCAAAATGAAGTACATTTATACACGAATATATGCCATGACAAAGACTACCATAAAAAGGTGCCCAAAATATCAGATAATAGCATTTATTTTATTCTTGTAGTGTCATACCATCTTCCTGCTCATACAGAAGAATCTTTAATTTATGAACTTTTAGAAGAATATACTCTTGAGTTTACTAGGGAAAGAATGGAAAACAAACTTAGAAAAATAATTCTAGGCTTATTTCTGCTACTTATTACCTGTGTCACACTGGGCAAACAAATTAGCTTCTTTGGTCCGTGTTCTCTCATATATAAAGCAAAGTGATGGTTACATTATATTTTCTAATTCTGTATTTTTCTAGGTTCAAAGTATCTATGAATATATTACTTAGCTAGCGATTTGTTTCTTTTCACTTGATTTTTGTCCCTGAGAATAGTGACAAGTTGTGACAAGAATTAGCCACTTTTACTACAATTTAAACACAAGCACCTGGGGGAATTAATATTCACTGGAGTTTATGGACTGAAAGCCATCACAGAGAGTGTTTTGGATCCTCTGCAATCCAGGGCAGTTTTACCCAATAGCATATGAGGTTCACTGTATCACCTCTTTGTGACTCTCCAAATGAGCTAATTTAAGACATGTTTAAAGATTTAATCATAATTACTATAGGTTAAAAAGTGGTAGAGAGGCCCTATTCTTATTTCAGGATGTAATCATATAAACATCTATTTTATAAAATTAGTTTTAGAGGTTATCCAGCATTATAGTCTTATTCACCCTAAAGGTACTAAAATAATCTTTCTACTAGTGCCCCACCATATTTAGATTTTAGGCCAGATTTTTATTATGATATAGCTTATTTATTAAATGTATATATGAACCAGGAACTGGCCTAAATGTTTCCATGCAATATTTCACTGCTTTCATACCAGCCATAAAGGCATAAAATTTCTCTTTCCCATTTCACAGAAAAGATAGCAGAGATTTAAAGATTAGAAAGTCAAAATGACTTGCCCCACGTCACAATGCTAGTAAAGCATAGACATCCAGATCTAAGTCAGTCGAATCTAAAGCCCATACTCTGAAACACTGCAACTTTATTTTCTCTGAAAGAAAGAAAAGAAAACAGGTACCTTAAACAGCAGATGAATCAGTCTTCTCTAGCCTTTAATCTATGACATGGTATCCAGATTCACAGTTGTGACTCCTAATGACCCCTAATACGCTGCGAGCTAAATTGTTTCAATTGTGTCCAACTCTTTGACTTTTTGACTCCTTATAGAAAATAAAAAATAATGTTAAGAACAAAGCAATACTAAGGGTGAGATTTTCCTTAGTGTAAGTGTCAGGTCAGTTTATTGATCTTTCTCCGTTCTTGTTTCATCACAACAAAAATTTGCAACAAAAGACTAAACAGTTTAAAACAACAGACAACTTACAGCTCAGTTCAGCTCAAGCAGACAGATCTTTTATTAAACAGACACTCCCAAGATAGGAGAGCAGGCCAATCCCAAAGGAGTTGTTATCGTCACCCCTCTTGACTTGCCCCTTTTTATACTTCCTATCTCCTCCTTTTGCAGTGCCCCGTGCCAAAGAGGGCTTCTACCCACCACCAGTCAATGAAAGGGAATGCAAATAGGCATATTCTCAAGGCCAACTGATGGTTGCAAGTTATATAATAGCAGCCTCTGTTGTGTGTGTCTTCCCGTAATTCAGAGTGTTATAATCAGATGTATATATGTGTAGAATATTTATGAACCCTTAATGAGCTCCTAGCTGCCTAAGATTACTTGGAAAGGACCCCTTGGTTACTTTTTATCCTATTTGTGCCTAGGGTGCATGTGCAGGAGTTAAACAAGGCTCTGTGGTCATTTTTGTAGCGTATCTGTGAGCTCTCCTGGCTGTGTTTGGAATGGGGTTTAGAGAAAAGTTTGCCTTCATTTCAGCTGGGCCACCCCTCCTTGCTCATACCTAACTTCCTACCTAACGTAAGCACTAGACTTGAAGTGCTTTCACGTTATCATGAATGAAATTCCTGACATATTTGTCAGAATTGGGACTCAACGTAACTTCAGAAATTATTCATACATACACATACACACTTGCATTGGTAGTGGTCCTCAGATGTTCAGTCATGTCTAACTGTTACCCACGGACTGTAGCCCACCAGGCTCTTCTATCTGTGGGAGTCTCCTGGCAAGAATACTGGTGTGGGGTGCCATTTTCTCCTCCAGGGGATCTTCCCAACCCAGGGATGAAAGCCACATTTCTACATCTGCTTCATTGGCAGGTGGATCCTTTATCACAATGCCACCTGGGAAGCCCCAAAGCCCATACACACACACACACACTCATAAAATCTTTACAGAATACCTCAATGTTTCATCAAGACTTACGAACATTCACACTGTGTAATAAACAAAGATTTTGGATAGATTGTGTTGCCCAGGTAAGGATTTATAATAAACTAAATTATTAAAAAGCTTTCCTTTAAAACTCTACACATTTTAAGGTATGGATGAAAATCATGAACCTATACTTACTTACTTTCTTTAAATTAAAAGAAAGCAAGCAACATGATCTTGAATTACTAACACATTCTATATTCATTTATTTCATTTTACTTTAATATGTATGTAACAACATGCAGGATTTCCTCTTGACTACATTCTGTATAAGGAAGAAAAATAAGTAAAAGTCAAAGATTTCATTGAAAAAGTGGTATGAAAAAATGTCTTACTTTATAATTTGGGATTTTTCTAAAAATCGTGACTTTATATTATTCTGAGTCTGAGTTTTGTCAGTCCCTCTGCTAATTTATAGATTTCACCATCTTTGTGGATTCTCAGACAGCTTTGTTGCTATTATTCAGTCCCTCAGTCTTGTCTGACTCTTTGGGACCCCCTGGACTGCAACGTGCCAGGCCTCCCTGTCCTTCAGCATCTCCCAGAGCTTGCTCAAACTCATGTCCATTGAGTCAGTGATGCCATCCAACCATCTCATCCTCTGTCATCCCTTTCTCCTCCCACCTTCAATCTTTCCCAGCATCAGGGTCTTTTCCAATGAGTTGGCTCTTTGTATCAAGTGGCCAAAGTATTGGAGTTTCAGCTTCAGCATCAGTCCTTCCAATGAATACTCAGGGTTGATTTCCTTTAGGAATGACTGGTTTGATCTCCTTGCAGTCCCAGGGACTCTCAAGAGTCTTCTCTAGCAACACAGTTCAAAAGGATCAATTCTCTGGTGCTCAGCCTTTATTCCAGTATTCTTGCCATTCAGAATCCCATGGAGAGTGGAGCCAGGTGGTCTATAGTCCATAGGATCACAAAGACTCAGACATGACTGAGCAACTCACATTTCACTTTCAGCTTTTTTTATTGTCCAGCTCTCATGTCCGTACATGACTAGTGTAAAAACCATAGCGTTGACCATACGGAACTTGGTCAGCAAAGTGATGTTTCCTTGGTTAATTTAAATTCCAGATTTGTATTTTCTTATACAGCCTCCTAAAAAGTCAAAACTGTCTTAGGAAAAGGAAGTATGTTCATTCTTTTATTTTATCATGAAAGGCCCTTAAGAATTTTGAGCATGTAGGCATCCCTCTGCAAAATAACTTATCAGCAATTTAAGTCTTTAACCTTATGACTGCCTCAGATGATATACAACTATGTATGCAATCATCTTTTTTTATGAACTATTTTAAAATGTTAGTGAATATCGTTTTTTTAAACTTATACTGCCCCATTAATCTGAGTACCTTAGAATAACTAAAACACAAAAACAAATTTGAAGATGTCTTCTCCTGAAATTACCTGAATTTTATCTTATTTTTTTTAATCTGTGGCTTTATTTTAAAATCCTTTCTAAATATGAACAAAAGTTTGAAATCAAATTGTGCCATAAAATCATGGGCTGCCACTAATTTAGGAAAAAGTTAAAGACATTTTGCTTAGCTGAAATAAGGGTAATTTTCTGAAAATCCCCAAGTTTCTAGTTAATCACAAACTCTCTCAACACAAATCATATCCACATGCTGACAAATAATACAAAGACAAATCCTCCTCCGTGAAGGAAACAAATGAAGAAAGAGGAAATATACCATTTCACTGGGCTAGAGTGCATAATGCTGGCAATTTATGTCAATGGATCATGCCAGTTCCTTATTAAGACATATCATACATCAATGTTACAAGGTGGAAGGAGAGAGTAACAGTAGCAAACACATTTGATGGCATTCTGAGCTGTTGAATAGTTCAGGATCTCTTTATCAACATCTTATAACTAAATATCCCAACTCCCTCTGTCCCAACTTCGTTTATTTCAACAGACTTGTAAACCAAAATAGCCAGGAAAATCACGAAAAAGGCACTAAACATTTCTAAAAGCATCAACGCCTTAAGGTGAAACCCAAGAAATATTTTTTTTTAGTATCCAAGGTAGGTAATTATACTAGTCTTGTTTGAGATTGGCAAAGGGGTTAAAAAATACCTCTCGAACATCCATCTATTTTATGAAATTAAAAGATAACATCATATGGTGAAGAGATATAGCCCATAAATATACTTAAGGTATCTGAGTAAGTGTTGCCTATAATATATTACATATTTAAATATGCAAAAAAGAAAAAAATAATGTAAATACATAAAACCATGACTTGTGGGTTGTTTATTATTTGAAGAAGATTCCCTGGAAATAGTAATAACCACCTTAGATAGTTACCAGAGATAAAAGAAACTACAAATGTGGTTTCTCTAAAGAATAAACTTGTGTATTCTGCAAGGATCTGTTTAAGTATTTTTAAATGGCTTACTGTCAGCGCTTAGTTTAACTAATATGGAAGATATATTTGGATATCACCTAAATGTCTCTAAAAAATCTGCAGGATAGTTTTCATAATTGGTATTAAATTTCTTGTAAATAAGAAAGCAATGGCATGAACATTACAGAAAGAGTCATCAAGTTACACGTTCATAAATAATGCTGTTCCACTTGAGAAATAAGCTTCCCACAGCATTGATTCTATCTCGGCACAAATAACTCATTGCAAAAAGCTACACACTTGCCAGGCCCGGTTTCATAGCCTTTGGAAATAGAGTGCTTAATAACTAGACTCATTAATGCTAATGGTAAATCAGTGATATTAAATATTTCTATAAATCATTTCATTAATAAAACAGAGGGGCCATTAAAGAACTATTGAACTGTTAAGCTGCAATATTTCAGAATCAGCATTTTATAAACATTTCAATTAGCACAGGTTGAGAACATTCACGAGAGGTATAGCACACTAATACCACCAGATAGAACACTGTGTACTAGTCAAGGAAATCATGTGGAGTGGGGTTTTCTTTCGAGTATTGTGATGTAGAAGAGCAATGCATGTAAACATAAGAGACAAGCAATCACTTCCAATATAATGGTTTAAATATACATATATACACCTGTAAAACCCATCTATCTATCTACATGAACTTTGTATTCTGTCTCATGTAGTTTTCAATAACCCTCTGAAGGATGGTATGCTATGATTTCACTAGCACACTCTATCATTTGACTATCACCCTTAGATGGGTCATGGACAATATGAATGATACTTGAGCAGTTGAGACTAAAGGAGGAATACTTAAAGATGAAAAGAATAATGATAGCTTATGAAAGCCCTCAGTAAGACTGCTCAACACATATAAGAACTGAAAAAGGAGAACAGAGGCTATGAATTTCAAATACAGCCACAAAGGCCCAGTGAGGGGATGACCATAGACTACGTGTACACAGGAGTAGAGAGTGCTCGGGGTTTCTCATACATGAAATCTTTACTTTTTATTTAGCTTTATTTCCTTTTAAGCTGACAGCCAGATGTACATACATATACATATATATCTATATCTATACATGTAATTTTTAAGCCTCCAACTGCACATTCTGGTGAACAGGGGAACCGCCTCAGTTGGAAGAGTTAATTTTACCCTCAAGCCACAATCTCTGCTTCAGTCCAGAATGCTTCTAACTTGCCAGGAGAGGTGGGGAGCCAAAGTGTAAGAGAAACAGCAGGGCTCCTGGCAGAGGAGGGAGGCAAGAAAGAGCCCAGGACTCAGAGAAGCTGGGTAAATATCTAAATTCAAATCCTTTGTTTACTGTAATGTTTTCCGTGTTGGGAAAACAAGTCCATGCGGCTTAGGTTCTGTGTATCAAAGAGAGGAATTCAGGTGACTTTTCGCCAGACTAGTGTTTGTCCTGGCATTTGAGGACTGAGCTTTTTGAAGCGTTCTCAATAGAAAGTGTATGCTGAGCCATATGTTAACCGATGCAGCACTGGTTTGAAATAGAGAAAGCAAAACTGAGCAGAAAAAAAAAATTAAGTATCTTTTTAACGATATATACCTCAAATTAAAGACTGCAACAGATCCTTTGACTGTATTACTACCAAGTGGTACGGTTATTTTTCCTCCTCCCTTTTAATGTGTGCTGGAATTGAGACTACTTTAACCAGTGCAATGTCTCAGAAGGGACACAATGCTATAACCTACGTTAGGAATTCAGAGGACTAGCAGATTTCACCTTGGTCTCTGGGGGGCCTTGCACTAGCTGTCCTCCAACAGATACAAATATTCTGAAATCCCAGGCTTTGATGGAGAAGCCTAAACTATAGGACGGACCTTAGAGGATAATTTATCTTGTGGAAAATGAGAGAAAAAGACCAAAGACCATGGGGAAGCCAAACTTTCAAGTTGATTCTTTAGGACCAGATGCCCCAACTGAGGCTACAACTGTCAGAGATTAAGCAACCAGCTAAATCCTTCCCAGGTTTCTGACCCATAGAGTCATTACCAAAATGAAATGGTTGTTTTAAGTCATGTGGTTTCAGGGCAGTTTGTTAAATGGCAATAAATAGCCAATATATGAAGTCAGCATGAGAATTCTCAAATTTCCAAAATCTGAATAAAGAAACCTAATGTGTCAAAGTATCGGGGGCAAAGAATTGGGGGCAGGAGGAGAAGGGGACGACAGAGGATGAGATGGCTGGATGGCATCACCGACTCGATGGACATGAGTTTGAGTAAACTCCGGGAGTTGGTGATGGACAAGGAAGCCTGGCGTGCTGCGATTCATTGGGTCGCAGAGTAGGACACGACTGAGTGACTGAACTGAACTGAATGTGTCAAAGTTATTTCTTTTTCTCCTACCTGATGTATTCTTTTGTTGTTTTCAGGAAGAATCACTATATGTAGCAAGACATCCAAAGTCACCCAAATAGTTTGGCTTCCAATAAATAAACCATGCGATACTAGCATTTATGCTAGTGAAATATTTCTGGGTGATGAATTTTACCAGCTAGGAAATTGCTTTGCATATACTTGGTTAGTCTGTAAAAAAAATAAGCCTAAAAAATTTGTCTTACCTCAGTAAAGACTAATAAAATACAGTTCTTCTTTAGCACAGTTTGTTCTCAATTTTTTACAATGAATTACATTTTTTAACGGAGTAGGCTCTGTTTAATTGTAACACATATTTTCTGAAGGATTATGCTATATTTCATTATAAGCATGTTTTTTTAAGGATGTTGTGAGCACAGTTTTATTAATTTGGAATGCTTGTGCTCAATGAAATATTAATTTCAAAGGATTGCCCAGTGATTAAATTCTCAGTTTGCCACCACACTGACTAACTGTGGATATACAGTATTTATAAATGGATTTAGACACTAGAGGAAAAGAAATAAAACTGTGGAATAGATCAAGAAGTTTTTGTGTTATGGATTTGCTAACTGGAAATATTCTAGAGCTTTTTCAATCATTGACTGAAAAGAAAAGAAAATAGGGTAGAGGGACAACATTTGTAACATGGTTAAGTAAAATGCAGGTGCCAGATGCCACAAGGAAATAAAGCTCTGTGCATTTAATCTTTTTATTTTCAAATCTGCATATCTAAAGTAGTCCATTCAATAACCACTACTGAGGCTTGCCTAAAATGCTGCAGCATTTTTTCAATTATTCTTCATTATTAAGGTTTAATTTTATATGTTTGTGATATATGGGCTTGCCGGATTGCCCAAGTGGTAAAGAATCTGCCTGCAATACAGGAGATGTGAGTTCAATCCCTGGGTCGGGAAGATCCCTTGGTGAAGGAAATGGCAACCCACTCCACTATTCTTGCCTGGGAAATCTCATGGACAGAGGAGCCTGGTGGACTACAGTCCCTGGGGTCTCAAAGGGTCAGACATGACTGAGCACTCATGTACATGATATATAGTCTCAAAGATTACTGGTAAATGTCACTTAAATATTTTATGCACAAATATGGATAAGCAAAGCTATGTTTTTAACAACACAATAATTTGAAATATTTCATCTAAAAGTAAACATATAGATCAATGTAAATGTATCATTATTTGTCATTATTTGAATTATATGTTACTGATTTGGATTAAGATGTTTTGAAGCAAGCCTTCCTGGGTTCAAAGATTAATTTCATTGCTTTTTTAGCTATAAGATTGTGAGGAAATTACTTTCCTCAAGGGTACAATAATTTTAATGTTACATCTTCATAGAGTTACTATGGGGATTAAATAAGGATTTTCAAACCACTTAATTTCTGGCAAAGAATAAGACTTCTGTAAATATTACCATCATCTTTGTCATTACTCTTATGATCATGGAAATCACAGCCAGGGCCATACTTACTTACAAAGTTGCTACTTGTCTCAGAAGCCTACTTAAAGTAGGCCTCCAAACTCCTTAATTTGCATTCTTGCTTGAAATTCCGTTAGAAATAGTAATAACATTTTTGAAGGGATGATTTCTAGTATCAGAGAATTTTAGCAATAGGCCCTAAAATTAAAAAAATAAAAATAAAGAACAGGTGCCAAGTGCATCATCACACTTAAAAGAGAAGGGAAGGGAGACATCCCTGCAGTGTTTGGCAAGAGGTGATTCAGCTCGCTATAATGACATCTGCAGATGTTATGGTCTGCATCAGCAGGCACTTGGGAAACCACACACACACACACAAGAAATGTTAGGACATTCAGATACAGTGGGTTCAGACTAAGGATATTTCCTTCCTTCTTTTGTTATCTGTGCAAAATACTGACCTGATGGGAAGAAGCAACTACAGTGGGAGAGTTAAGCATCTGATGGGGGAAAGAGATGAGGGAAAGAAAACTCCATGAAAAGCACTTGTAGAAATTGGGCCTACCTGCAAGGAAAGGAGGCTGGCATCATTATTCTTGTTTTACATTTAGACTTTGCTGTTCTAACCCCTGTTAGAGCAGGGACAGCTGGATTAAAGATAAGTAAACACTCTGTTAGACTGAAAGAACAGTCTGTATTGGAGCAGCCTGGGTCTCCTTTGGCTCAGCAAGGCTGTCTGACTTCCTGTGAGCCTAGTGGGTATACCAGATGATCACTAAGGATGGCTTGCCTATTACCTACCAGCATGGCTACAGAGCAGGCAGGAAGACCCCAAGAAAAGAGGATTTAGGACACCATTAGAATATGACTGAAGACTTCTAAACTACGTAAAAGTGTGGCACACAGTAAAGGTTACTTTTGGATGCTTGAAACTCTAGAAATTTCCTTGAGGAAGGGCACATGTGCAATCAAATAAAGGGTTGATGCTTATTATTTTTTCCCTCCATTAAGTTTAGACTGTGATATAGATCAGCTAAATTTTACTTTTTATAAATTAACTATACATGAAGCACTTTTACAGAGTCTCATAAAATCTAGAGTCTCCAGACAACCTAGAGGATTTATACTCTACTTTGCAGAACAAAAAATGAGGGCTCTGTATTTTTTTCAGTGATGAAGGTAACCTTATGTTACAAATGCATCCTTTCTTTAAGCCATGTTCAGCCACTGATACCTACTAACTTAGCTAACAGTAGCCCATGGGGGATTCAGATGCAAACCAAGTAATTATTGTCAAGAGCTGCAAAATTGTAACAGGTCCAAAGACCATTTTCTGAAGGATGGGAAACGAAGAAACAAAGGAAAAATAGTGATCTTCTGAAACATTTATGTAAAGAGGTGACAAATAAGCATGTGATTGGGTAACAAAGATAAAATTAATTTTCCTCCATTTTAATTTGCCTGGATTCTGGGGAGATCTTTACTTGTTTCAATACATGAAACACTTTATTTTTCAATCTCAACTGTACAGATGCTGAAATTAGGATGATAAAAGTAACAGTAATTAATGGAGAATTCAAGGAATCATTTATGTCACAAGTAGACCTGTAGTCCATAGTTCTTATTTAAAAGTGCAGGAGTACTCTTGTTTCTCTTTGAAACAAATCTTTCACTGGTTACTAGAAGTGTAGTGCTGACTCTAGAATGCTATTTTCCTATAGCTACAAAAAAATACATGATAAGGAAATTATACAGTATTATTTAAGTTCTCTTGAAAAGATGGGCAACTAAATACTCCAAGTTTTTTGTTGCTATTTAAGCAACATAAAATAGCTTTGCAAAATAATCTAATATTTTGATTCTATTATCTTTTTTATATCAATCTTTAAAGAAAAGGTAGAGTGTTATAAATGCAGCAAGGAACAATGTAAAGTCATGTAGCAAACTGACATTAGAATTGATACTATTTGCTATGAAAGGCCAATCTAAAGCAGAAAAAAAATCACACACACACAAAAATACTTTTCTTTATCCTATGTTAAATCACATATTATTCATGGAAGAAAGCAATAAAAGAGAAGAGCTACCATAAAACTATAGTAAAAATTCTTAAGAACCAGAGAGGGACTAGTGGAAAGGCTTTCAAATTTAGAATTTAGAAAAAGTTAACTATCAAAACTAATACAAAATCCAGTTGGTGAAATCACAATGGTAGAACTTGCCAGCATGGTGGCAACAATTATTCCTTTGAATTTTAATGTATATGTTCATGTGAACAGATGAAAACAAGTATTTTACAATAAGGCTGCTTTCTTGGGGGAGTTACATAAAAGGAAGCTTTGGGCTTCTGGCATCCAAATGACAAATGAAATTGAGAAGATGGCAGTTTCAACTTATAAAATGAGTCATTAAACATTCAGTATGAAACTATTAAAATGCATGATGTTATTTAAGAGGAAGAGACTAGTCAACTGCAACTGAGTTCTGCTATCACATTCCAAACGCCACATCAGCTGCCACCTGGCTCTCGTTCCTTCCCAGATCTGGGTAGTTGTGTATGATCCAGCTTTCGTCTGCACATCCGGTTTTTCTGCTGACCCACATTTTCTATTCTATCTTTGGGCTCAGAGTCCTCAGTCTTGCTTTGTAGTGATTCAGTAGCCATTAAAATTCTCTTTTCAGTGCCAACAATATATATACCTGCCAACACAGAGAATGCAGGTGAGCAACTCTGAATGGTTAAATATTCATTAGCTGAAATGCTTAGGAAATGGGGTAACATGGATTTGTTAAATGATACTGTTAGAATGCTAGGGAAAATACTTAAATAGTACTGATCATGCATCAGATATAACTAAAGGACTTTACTTTTATGAACTCATTTGATCCTACCAACTACCCTATGAATTGAGGACACTTATCTGTCCTTTGTGGATGAAGAAACAGAGAAAGGTTAATAACCCACCCCAGGTCATACCCAATAAGGCAGAGGCAGGATGTAAACACAGGCGATCTGGTTGCACAGGTTGGGACCCATGTGCACAAATTCCACTGCCTCTCAGTCTCACTAAACATCTTTCTCGAGTTTTTGGTTTGTTTACAGCTCTAGTGAGTCAATGAACTGTCTAATTCTATTTGACTACCTTGATTATCATGCAGTATATGGGGGATCATTATGCTGACAATGAATTCTCAATACATCATTCAATAAATGCTGGGGAGAAAATATAGGATATTGAACATAGAGTTACTCATGTTCTCAATAAATTTTCATTCCTGTCATCTGGATGATATGACACAAAATAATAAAAATGTATCACTGATCCCAAAATATACATTTGGTGAAGGCAGACATGTGTCTATGTCACCATAATATTGTGATGCAAATGCTGATAGAGGATAAACAAAATCCAAGAGAACCAAGAATAAAGCAACAAAATATTCAGGGAATGATGAGGGAAGGTTCCACAGAAAAGGCACACGAGCTCACTATAAAATGATGAATATCTTCAGAAGTTGGCAGAGCATACAGGATGATTCAAAATTAAATCTTTGTGAATTAATCAATCAAAAGATATCTGTTAAGGATCTGCTATTACAAAGATGGCAAAGGATACCAATAAAGAATATAAGTAATAGTGCCTGGTCTGAAAAAGTAATTTTTATATTATAAATCATATTGCCTGATCAAGAAAAAATTCTGAAAGTCTAGGCAATACTATAAAGTCATACTTGTATCTTTTTCTCCTAAAATGTTGAAGGCAGTTAAACTAATACATATTAAATAACTACTATGACAGGAAATCATAAGTTGACTCATTGGAGAAGACCCTGATGCTGGGGGGGATTGGGGGCAGGAGGAGAAGGGGACGACAGAGGATGAGATGGTTGGATGGCATCACTGACTCGATGGACATGGGTTTGGGTGGACTCCGGGAGTTGGTGATGGACAGGGAGGCCTGGCGTGCTGCAGTTCATGGGGTCTCAAAGAATCGGACACAACTGAGTGACTGAACTGAACTGAACTGAACTGATGACAAGAAAGCATTCCTGGTAAACCGTAGATGAAGGAGACATAAAGCCAGCTCCATAAACACCCCCAATCTCATCAAGACCATGGATGCATACACAACAACTGTGATAAAAGGCAGACTCCGATAAGTCCTTAACGGAGCTTTGGTAAAGCACTGTGTGAGATGAGGCAAGGAAGAAATTAAATGGAGATATATGTGGTTAATTAGGGTAAGAGAATTCTAGACAGGATAATAATAGCTAAAATTTATCAAGTGTTCATGTTCTTAGAACTTATTTAATACTCTTAACAATGCCATGATGTCAATGTTACTGAAGTCTCTATCTTACTGATGAGGAAACTACAACACAGAGAGAATTTTCAGTAACCAACCCAAACTCTGCAGGGCATGGGGGAACACAGAAACTCCCCTACAATGCCTGACTCCTAACTTCTAACCTTACTACCTCACTAGTGCAATGAAAACAAGATCAGAAAATGGGAAACGTGTATTCAGCAGAAACAAAATGACTAGACTATATTTGGTAATCATGGTGAGAAAACATATATATAATAGAGTACATTATTACAGTACATTAAAAAGAAGCAGGTATATAAAACATGCTTCCCCAGAAGGTTTGTTACTGTATAATACTATGGTTCTGTGAACTAGTCTTTGCGTTGGTAGAGACAAAGTATGCCAAATCAGAGCATTCTACATCATCCAGGAAGGCATGGGGAGGTATGAGCAGAGAAGGAAGGAGAGGATGCTGACAGTTTCCAACTTTTTTTTTTTTTGGAGGCAATTTCCCCTACTTAAATTTTTATCATAATCAGAATGAGGTCAGCTAAGACCTTAGTTGGAATTCAAGAGCCATGTTAATAAGTTAATAAGTTCTTCATGTTAATAAGAACTACATGGAAATGAGGTAACTACTTGTTAGGAGTAAACTAGAGCTATATTCATTTCAGATAACACTACCTAAGCAGGGATTCTCAACAAAATTTCTGAAGGATTTAAGTGGAGGACATCAATAAAATCTGTGAGAAATGATTTGTGAGCAGATTACTGAACTCTTGGGATGTCCCAGGTACTGCAAATATGTTTTATTTCCTGAAGATATGTGAAAAGAATTTCATTAACCACTTGTTCTTATCTGTTCTACCAGGCAACGTGGAAAGAAACCTTGAACAAGAAAGAAATTAAATTTTTATGAATGTTTGGATTACAGGAAGATTGGCAATTTGCTGTCTTACTGTTGGGCTGATCTTTCATGCCCTCCAGGAAAACTGTCTCTACCTAAAGGAGATAAGATGCATAGACATGGAGTCAAGAGACCATGCTAGAGATGGTACAGAGTGGAAGATATGTGCATTTCTCACCCCAATACTCCTCTTCCCTTTCATTAACACTCATCAACTTTTAGCATGATTCATACTCACTATTTTGCGGGGTGGGTGGGGGCTCCAAAATTGCTGCAGATGGTGACTGCAGCCATGAAATTAGAAGACACTTGCTCCTTGGAAGAAAAGTCATGATCAACCTAGACAGCTTATTAAAAAGCAGAGACATTACTTTACCAACAAAGGTCTGCCTAGCCAAAGCTATGGTTTTACCAGTAGTCATGTATGGATGTGAGAGTTGGACTATAGAGAAAGCTGAGCACTGAAGAATTGATGCTTTTGAACTGTGGTGTTGGAGAAGACTCTTGAGAGTCCCTTGGACTGCAAGGAGATCCAACCAGTCAATCCTAAAGGAGATCAGACCTGAATATTCTTTGAAAGGACGGATGCTGAAGCTGAAGCTCTAATCCTTTGGCCACCTGATTGGAAGAACTGACTCATTGGAAAAGACCCTGATGCTGGGAAAAAATGAAGGTGAGAGGAGAAGGGGACGACAGAGGATGAGATGGCTGGATGGCATCACCGACTCAATGGACGTGAGTTTGAGTAAACTCCAGGAGTTGGTGATGGACAGGGAGGCCTGGCATGCTGCGATTCATGGGGTCGCAAAGAGTCGGACATGACTGAGTGACTGAACTGAAATGATGCTCACTTGACGGTAAAGAATTTGCCTGCAATGCAGGAGACCTGGGTTTGATCCCTTGTCAGGAAGACCCTCTGGAGAAGAGAACAGCTACCCACTCCAGGACTCTTGCCTGGAGAGTCCAATGGACAGAAGAGCCTGGTAGGCTACAGTCCATGGGGTCACAAATAGTCAGACACTACTGAGCAACTTCCACTCACTAATGTTCACTTGGAAAGAAGACTAATTTCTAAGTTCCTTTCAACTAGGCATGTTCTTATGCCTGAGACCCAGGTAAAGGAACAGAAGTATAAATGTTCTGTGACAGCATGTTTTCTTTTCTTCTTCTTTCCTCCTTACCCTGTATCCTACTTAGAACATAAATACCAACACTTGAGAATGACTTTGGATTATGGGGATGAAGGCAACACTTCAGAGGTGGCAAAGTACAGAGCTGGGAAGAGCCCAGGCCCCTGAGGAGTGTATGTAGCAGAGCTCCATACCATTACCTGACTACTTACCTTGAGAATTGTACATGAAGGATAAATAAAATTTAATCTTCCTTTAGTCACTGTTATTTTGGACCTCTGTTTATCTTAAATAAAACCTTGTCGCAACTGATACTGTTTGCATACTATGGAAATGTTGGAAAGGTTAATCTCTGCCATGTCAGAAAGAGTGTTGATTGTTAAACTTATATTTCCAGTGTTTATCTCCTGTTCAGTTCAGTTCAGTTCAGTGGCTCAGTCGTGTCCGACTCTTTGCGACCCCATGAACCGCAGCATGCCAGGCCTCCCTGTCCATCACCAACTCCCGGAGCCCACCCAAACCCATGTCCATCAAGTCGGTGATGCCATCCAGCCATCTCATCCTCTCTCATCCCCTTCTCCTCCTGCCCCCAATCCCTCCCAGCATCAGGGTCTTTTCCAATGAGTCAACTCTTCAATCAGGTGGCCAAAGTATTGGAGTTTCAGCTTCAGCATCAGTCCTTCCAATGAACACCCAGGACTGATCTCCTTTAGGATGGACTGGTTGGATCTCCTTGCCGTCCAAGGGACTCTCAAGAGTCTTCTCCAACACCACAGTTCAAAAGCATCAATTCTTCAGCACTCAGCTTTCTTCACAGTCCAACTCTCACATCCATACATGACCACTGGAAAAACCATAACCTTGACCAGATGGACCTTTGTTGGCAAAGTAATGTCTCTGCTTTTTAATATGCTGTCTAGGTTGGTCAAAACTTTCCTTCCAAGGAGTAAGAGTCTTTTAATTTCATGGCTGCAATCACCATCTGCAGTGATTTGGGAGCCCAAAAAATAAAATCTGACACTGTTTCCACTGTTTCCCCATCTATTTGCCATGAAGTGATGGGACTGGATGCCATGATCTTAGTTTTCTGAATGTTGAGCTTTAAGCCAGCTTTTTCACTCTCCTCTTTCACTTTCATCAAGAGGCTCTTTAGTTCCTCTTCACTTTCTGCCATAAGGGTGGTGTCATTTGCATATCTGAGGTTATTGATATTTCTCCTGGGATTCTTGATTCCAGCTTGTGCTTCCTCCAGCCCAGTGTTTCTCATGATGTACTCTACATATAAGTTAAATAAGCAGGGTGACAATATACAGCCTTGACGTACTCCTTTTCCTATTTGGAACCATACAGGTCTCTCAAGAGGCAGGTCAGGTGGTCTGGTATGCCCATCTCTTTCAAAATTTTCCATAGTTTATTATGATCCACACAAAGTCTCCTGTTGAATCAATATTAAAAAGACAACCAGTGAATGTTTTACAGTTAATGATGAAGATTAGGTAGCCAGCTAAGAGGCTGTAGTAATAGACCAGACATAATATAATAAGCATTTAAACTACGAAAATAAAATAGAAAGAATTTTATTTTAAAAATCTCTCTACTCCACATCTACCCTTCTCCTTGGATCTTGATTTTCATTTACTTACTTCGGTGAACTATTTTATCAGTCTAGATATCTAAAAATATTTTCTGGAAAGTATTATAACACCCATTTTCTTTTATGAAGCAGTAGAATTTTCTCCAGTTTTCTCTCAGGCTTTGAACCTCATCTTTTTTTTTTTTCATCCCCAAAACAACCCTAACTTGCCCAGCATGCTGGACTGAAGAAAAATGGCAAAGATAGTTGTGTATTTATGTACAGGATTAGTAAATCTTGGGCAAGCTTAACGGCTTATGCCCTATTTAAAATTCAAGGTTGGTTTGTGTGAGAATATCTCACAAAGTATAAACAACTAGAGCTTGCTTGTTTTATATTACAAGAACATGTTCCCACAGAATCATATTATTGTTAGCTTATCTTATTTTGAGACCTTGTGAGAAATACCATTATTTAAAAACTACTTTTCCTTAATTTTTTTCTTTAAATAAAATGTCTCTATAATAGGAACATTATATTGATTTCCTAAATAGTTATTAACACAACACAACACAATAGTTATTAACACAAATATTAAAAAAAAATTTAGGTGACTGTATAAATGTATTCTAAACATTTTAAGTGAAAAGAAAACTATTTTCCAGCTTATGAATCACACATATTGTGTGACATTATATCTGTTTTAACCTAATGACTTTTTAAATATACTGAAGTATTTAATATGTTTTATATAATTCTATGAAAAGGTACATCATTCTATTTTTATTGAAGTATATTTATGTACAATATTGCATAAGTTGTAGCTGATAATACTGTGATTCACAATTGTTAAAGGTTATACTCTTTTTTGTTTTAGTATATAAACATACACATATTTTTGAAAGCCAGGTCTACTTCTACATATAAAGGCAGCTTTTCTCAGGAGGGATTTACAGGAAGTAGTTGGGGGTGCACCAGGTCACATGAGGCTCTCCATGATGAGATGCTGGCTCAAACTGAAGGAAGGAATATGTCACTTATTTGGAAATTTTAATTAGAGTGTTTAACTGGCATGAATTAGAGTTGGATTCTTATTTTTTAAGAAAAGTTCACAAGCTAACTTCCACTTAATTCATTACCATTTATTTTATTGAAATGTATAATTAACTGAAAAAGGATTCTTGGGAGTACGCTGTCATAACATTCAAAGAGATTTCCCTTCGTTTAAACTAAATTACTGCTCTATGTTCATCTGCATGTGTTTCTATAGTTGCCACGACGGTGCTTCCTCCCTGTGCTCCGCACTGGTAACCACTAGTTGGTTCTCTTTATCTTTTTTGTTACATTCATGAGTTTCTCATATTTTTAACAGGAGAAATTATATCCTACAGAATTTGTCTTTGTCTAGCTTCACTTAGCGCAGCACCCTCCAAGGCCATCCACGCTGCAAATGACAAAACACCATTATTGATTTTATGGCTGAGTAGTATTCCGTTGTGAGTGTAGTATTCCATTTTAAGCTTTCCTTGTGGCTCAGAGAGTAAAGAATCCACCTGAAATATAGGAGACTGGGTTCAGTCCCTGGCTTGGAAAGATACCCTGGAGAAGGGAATAGCTGTCTACTCCAGTATTCTTGCCTGAAGAATTCCATGGATAGACCAGCCTGGCAGGCCACAGTCCATGAGACTGCAGAGTCAGACACGACTGTCAGTTGCGGAGTCGGACACACACACACACACCATTATATCGTCTTCATCATCTGTTGATAGCACTTAGGTTGTTTTCATATTTTAAGCATTGTAAGTAACGCTTCTGTGAACATTGAGATGTGTGCAGTTTTTCTAACGAGTGTTTCTTTGTTTTTGTTTTTTTCCAGGCTTATACCAAGGAGTGGAGTTGCTGGGTCATATGGTAGTTAATATTTTTAGTTTATTACTTTTTATATTAAAATTGCCCTTCATAGTTTTACATGAGGAAATATCAGTCTTGCACACCAAACTTAGTATTTATGTAATTATATGTTTCCTCAGCAAATGCTTACTATGTGCCTTGTCTTGCATTAGTCGCTCAATTGTGTCTGATTCTTTGCAACTGCATGGACTGTAACCTCAGGCTCCTCTGCCCATGGAATTCTCCCGGCAAGGATATTGGCCAATCCCTTCTCCAGGGGAACTTTCTGATCCGGGGGTCGAACCTGGGTCTCCTGCATTGCAGGCAGATTCTTTACCATCTGAGCCACCAGGGAAGCCCCTTACAAGGTGCTGTATTAAGAATTAAAAAATAAAAGGATTACTAAGATGCATCTGCTACTTTCTAAATTGTCAAAATGTAGAAACAGAGCACACAGTGGACATAGGAAATACTGTGCTGGGTCAAGTTTTAAAAAGAAAGAGAGGGCAGTTCTAGGAAAAATTCATAGCTGTTTGCTAGTACCTGAAGCGTAAGATGTTTTGAAGTGGGAAGAGAAAATGAGGCTCGGCAAGGCAAGGGTTTCAGCCCAGAGTTTTTAATTGAAAAAGAGAGAAAGAAAATTGGCTGCAGTGTGGAGAATGAACGGACAGAGGAAGAACTGGAAAGTGAAGAGAAAAGGCTATTCTTCAAACTATCCAAGTGAAAAATGATGATCTCCTGAACAAGGACCCTGGAAGAACCTGCACCAAGGTTGAGACAGAGGGGAAAGAAATGGAGAAGGTGAAATCAAAAGAATTTAAGCTCAGCTGAATAAATACATTGTGCACATTAGGAACTGGAGAAGTAAACAATTATCAAGATTTCTACCTGTGATAATAAAAAAAAATAGATGTTATGTCATTAATAGAAATATAAGGAAAGGAAGCAATTTTGAAGACTAGATGGAGGGCGGAAATTTAATGAGATTTTTTTTTTTAATTCACAAGTTGAGTTTGAGATAGATATAAAACATCCATATAGACATATCTAGTAAGCTGGTGGATATACCTGGAACTAAAGTGGAGGGGTGGGGGGTGGTTTGTCCTGAGAATGTGCACACCACAATAGCTTAAAGGTACCATGTTTCTCCTTCCAAGTTTTTCATGAGCCCAAGCTCACTAGATTTCATTCTATAGCTTTCACTTCTCAGTTATGTAAGTTTTTATTCCAGGATCTATTTCTTTAAAGAATGATATGACTTAATATTCTATTTTAAGCCAGAGTGGTTTTCTTACCCACATACTTTCTCTTCAAAAATTGAACTGCGTTTATCACTTAAAAGTATTATCACAGAGATAACATCAGGTTGAATTTGTCAATATTTATTATTTTTGACCTACAAAAATGGCAAATGTAGTTGATACTAGTACATACCATATTATAGTATTAAAGCAATTGTAAATACATAAACTAGTCACTAGAGTTATCCTATCTCACTGATTCAAGATTACAATATTAAATGTTTGGTAAGGGAATATACTTCAAGTTTTTGTCTATTAATACATACACCGACAAAAGTGGTATTATACTATACATACTTTAGGAACTTGCTTTTTTAATCTAATGTATTATAAGCCTCTTCTCTTAATACCTACCTTTTAATTTCTGCAAATAATTCAAGCAGTTTCTTCCTTCATTAACATAAAAATTCATCAGTAATAGTTATTTTATACATTTATATTTCATGCATTTGTCCAATTATTTCTCAGGATAAATTCCATTTTATTAATGAGTATTAGGCAAAGTCATCTGCCTTCAGAATTTCAACATTTCAACATGTTGAAAACTTGCAGATAGACACATCTATTCTATGTACATATAACACATGAATTATGCTCTAAATACTCCATTTTTTTAAATTAAAAAAAAAAAACTTTACGTCTCAAAATTTCTTCATTGAAATGTGTTCTAAAGAGAACTTTTTCTTTCCTTCAATACCCCTCTTTTCCTTTTTAATTTTGCTGAACACCATCCTCTTTCCAAAACAATTTCTAAACAAAAACCAACAACCAAAAATAAAAGCACTGTGAAGTCATCCTGTGATACTCCTTTTCCTTTTAAAGGTTGTATTCTCTTAGAACTCACCCCACCTCCCAATCGTGACTTTCCTAGGCAGTCTCTGTATATAGTATATCCTTTGGATTTTGATTAAAAACGCTAAACGATGCTTCTCATCTACAACACTGCTGTCTACAACACTGCTGATCAGATCCTTTCTGCTTTCTCACTCCCTCCACAGACTTACCTTTCCCAATACTGCTAAAGTGATTTTTGTATACTTAAAACATTTATTGACACCTTATTTGCTATAAGATAAAACCCACCTCTTTCAAATTCTATATAAGGTCTTACATCCCTTTCCTGGACCTTGTTCTTCTTTCCATCTCATTTCTTGCATTATTACTAGTCTTCTTGGACTAGGAGTCTTTCCCAAATGCTGCCATTTATTCTCTGTTCAATATCATCGAAATCTTCATCTCTGCTTAGCCACCTGGCTAGCACATATAATTGCCCCTCAATAATCAACAGAATTAAAAAAAACAAAACACTATGTATCCTATTCTTTACCTTCCTGATAGAATTACTTCCCTTTTAGGGCCCAGCCCACACACACTATTTTACATCAAATAGCTCTCATGAATATTTAATTGCCTTTATATGTCTATTCAGGCTTCCCTGGTGGCTCAGTGGTAAAGAATCCGTCTGCCAATGTAGGAGATTCAAGTTTGATCCCTGGGTGAGGAAGATCCCCTGGAGAAAGAAATGGCAACCTATTCTAGTCTTCTTGCCTAGAATATTCCAGGAACAGAGCTAGCCTGGTGGGCTACAGTCCCGGGGCCTGCAGTCCACCAGGCTCCTCTGTCCATGGAACTTTCCAGGCAAGAATACTGGAGTGGGTAGTCAATCCCTTCTCCAGGGGATTTTTCTGATCCAGGGATCAAACCCATGTCTCCTGCATTGGTAGGTGGATTCTTTACCATTAGCATCACCTGGGAAGGCCAATGTATACATATGTATGCATGTGTGTGAGTGTGGTGTATTAACCTAACCACTGGTCAATTTATCCACCTTTATATTCTGTAACCACTCAAATAATCCTCTATTATTTTACCTATCTGTACATTGAAAAATATTGTCACTTTGTGTGGTTACACTGGATTTTAGTCTTCTGGGGGATTCCCCTAAGTCCTCAGTATTGTGTATTATTAAATATTTTACTGATTCTCAACACTATTCAATAGAGTATGTGCTCTAGGCAAATCTGGCTTTTATATAAAGAAGTTCAGATAGACATTAATTCTCTGTTGATTCCAATTCATATGCCAGAAAAGATTACATTATTACACAATAACATATTTAAATGATTTGATGTGAAAGGTTTTAAATTTATTTATTTTGTTAAGTAATTTAAAACTAAATTCAAAGCATTACATTATCAATGAAATTCTTCAGATAATTAAAAATATATATAATATATATATTTAACCTATGTAAATATATACATTTTTGACAACAAATGCAAATTCATAGGATAGTATCTATAGAATACCATATTTCATAGTACATCAGAGATTGACTCAGACATTTATGTTTTGCCTTGTATTTGATAACACACGCACACACAGATGTGTGTGTCAAATATGAAACTGGTATTCACACTTTGCACTGGGGAGGCTGACTGCCTAAGATTGCAAGACAAGCACTTGTTTTTCCCCCTTAGGTCATTGATTTTCAAATATTTAAGCTTTCAAAATGAACTGAATTTAAGTACCATAAAATATATTCCCTTTCCTTAAGCAATGTCAGTCATCAAGAGAGAGCACTAAAAAAGAAATCAAAAGAGAAAACAAATCAACACGGTTTTTCACTCTTTTCCTGTTTTGGTGTTTTCTCTGTCAACAGGTAAACATTTCCACCTTGGCGTTCTTCCACAGCTTCGCTTCAGTGCTCATGATCACGCAGAGGGGATAAAGTAATTTTTCCCGGCTGCTCACTCCTGTTTACCCCTTAACGTAGACATCATTGTCATTCTGATTAGAACACCACAGAAAATTTACCTTTGCTGCGTCCCAGTTTCCACTTCCCCTCCTCTCTCTTTCATGACATGAACAAATCAATACTGGAGAAGATATGAGACTAATGTTAAGGAAAGGATAGATGTAGGGAGGGAATACGGGCACATTCGCATATATTTTTCCTGCGTCCTGAATGTGTGACCTGAGATAGATACACTCATAAACACGCATCTCTTGAGCTTCAGTGTCCAGATCTAAAAATCTAGATGTAAAGAACTCAGTCATGATATATAGACATAAAAGTTCCTTACATGATTTTAAAAAATTCTATTCCTAGTACCTCTTTACTAGGCTTTCTAATACTTACAGTCTATACCAGGCTCAATAATCCTGACCTGCAAGCTTTGCTTAAGTGTATGAATAATATGTAAACTTTCAAAGACACAATGAAAATAAATTATCAGGAATCACTCTAGTTTTATTTTTTTTAATTCTCTCCACATCAAATATCCTTACCTTTTCTGCTACTATAGCTTTGTTTATAAAAAAAATAGTGTTTCAAAATGCAAAGGTCAAAAAACTCTTGTTTTACAAATTATCTTATAAACAAGATAATATGTCAGTCAGTTCTAAAACACCACTGGTGTTTCTTAGACCTCTTGAAAACCATGATTGACTCTGACCCAAAAGCTTGAGAGGGCACTCATTTATAACGGGATGCCTGCTTTGGGTTACTATTTACATGTCTGCATTTTATTTTATTTTTTTTTTTTCTTATGAGTTCACTTTATTTTTTTTTTTTAATTTTTTTTATTAGTTGGAGGCTAATTACTTCACAACATTTCAGTGGGTTTTGTCATACATTGATATGAATCAGCCATAGATTTACACTTATTCCCCATCCCGATCCCCCCTCCCATCTCCCTCTCCACCCGATTCCTCTGGGTCTTCCCAGTGCACCAGGCCCGAGCACTTGTCTGATGCATCCCACCTGGGCTGGTGATCTGTTTCACCATAGATAGTATACATGCTGTTCTTTTGAAACATCCCACCCTCACCTTCTCCCACAGAGTTCAAAAGTCTGTTCTGTATTTCTGTGTCTCTTTTTCTGTTTTGCATATAGGGTTATCGTTACCATCTTTCTAAATTCCATATATATGTGTTAGTATGCTGTAATGTTCTTTATCTTTCTGGCTTACTTCACTCTGTATAAGGGGCTCCAGTTTCATCCATCTCATTAGGACTGGTTCAAATGAATTCTTTTTGACGGCTGAGTAAAATTCCATGGTGTATATGTACCACAGCTTCCTTATCCATTCATCTGCTGATGGGCATCTAGGTTGCTTCCATGTCCTGGCTATTATAAACAGTGCTGCGATGAACATTGGGGTGCACGTGTCTCTTTCAGATCTGGTTTCCTCAGTGTGTATGCCCAGAGTGGGATTGCTGGGTCATATGGCAGTTCTATTTCCAGTTTTTTAAGAAATCTCCACACTGTTCTCCATAGTGGCTGTACTAGTTTGCATTCCCACCAACAGTGTAAGAGGGTTCCCTTTTTCTCCACACCCTCTCCAGCATTTATTGCTTGTAGACTTTTGGATAGCAGCCATCCTGACTGGCATGTAATGGTACCTCATTGTGGTTTTGATTTGCATTTCTCTGATAATGAGTGATGTTGAGCATCTTTTCATGTGTTTGTTAGCCATCTGTATGTCTTCTTTGGAGAAATGTCTGTTTAGTTCTTTGGCCCATTTTTTGATTGGGTCATTTATTTTTCTGGAATTGAGCTGCAGGAGTTGCTTGTATATTTTTGAGATTAATCCTTTGTCTGTTTCTTCATTTGCTATTATTTTCTCCCAATCTGAGGGCTGTCTTTTCACCTTACTTATAGTTTCCTTTGTAGTGCAAAAGCTTTTAAGTTTCATTAGGTCCCATTTGTTTAGTTTTGCTTTTATTTCCAATATTCTGGGAGGTGGGTCATAGAGGATCTTGCTGTGATTTATGTCGGAGAGTGTTTTGCCTATGTTCTCCTCTAGGAGTTTTATAGTTTCTGGTCTTACATTTAGATCTTTAATCCATTTTGAGTTTATTTTTGTGTATGGTGTTAGAAAGTGTTCTAGTTTCATTCTTTTACAAGTGGTTGACCAGTTTTCCCAGCACCACTTGTTAAAGAGGTTGTCTTTTTTCCATTGTATATCCTTGCCTCCTTTGTCAAAGATAAGGTGTCCATAGGTTCGTGGATTTATCTCTGGGCTTTCTATTCTGTTCCATTGATCTATATTTCTGTCTTTGTGCCAGTACCATACTGTCTTGATGACTGTGGCTTTGTAGTAGAGTCTGAAGTCAGGCAGGTTGATTCCTCCAGTTCCATTCTTCTTTCTCAAGATTACTTTGGCTATTCGAGGTTTTTTGTATTTCCATACAAATTGTGAAATTCTTTGGTCTAGTTCTGTGAAAAATACCGTTGGTAGCTTGATAGGGATTGCATTGAATCTATAGATTGCTTTGGGTAGAATAGCCATTTTGACAATATTGATTCTTCCAATCCATGAACACGGTATGTTTCTCCATCGGTTTGTGTCCTCTTTGATGTCTTTCATCAGTGTTTTATAGTTTTCTATGTATAGGTCTTTTGTTTCTTTAGGTAGATATACTCCTAAGTATTTTATTCTTTTTGTTGCAATGGTGAATGGTATTGTTTCCTTAATTTCTTTTTCTGTTTTTTCATTGTTAGTATATAGGAATGCAAGGGATTTCTGTGTGTTAATTTTATATCCTGCAACTTTACTATATTCATTGATTAGTTCTAGTAATTTTCTGGTAGAGTCTTTAGGGTTTTCTATGTAGAGGATGCATGTCATCTGCAAACAGTGAAGAGTTTTACTTCTTCTTTTCCTATCTGTTCCTTTTACTTCTTGTCTGCTCTGATTGCTGTGGCCAAAACTTCAACACTATGTTTGAACAGTAGTGGTGAGAGTGGGTCACCCTTGTCTTGTTTCCTGTTTCAGGGGAAATTGGCTTTCAATTTTTACCATTGAGGGTGATGCTTGCTGTGGGTTTGTCATATATAGCTTTTATTATGTTGAGGTATGTTCCTTCTATTCCTGCTTTTTGGAGAGTTTTAATCATAAATGAGTGTTGAATTTTGTCAAAGGCTTTCTCTGCATCTATTGAGATAATCATATGGTTTTTATCTTTCAATTTGTTAATGTGGTGTATTACATTGATTGATTTGCGGATATTAAAGAATCCTTGCATTCCTGGGATAAAGCCCACTTGGTCATGGTGTATGATTTTTTTAATATGTTGTTGGATTCTGTTTGCTAGAATGTTGTTAAGGATTTTTGCATCTATGTTCATCAGTGATATTGGCCTGTAGTTTTCTTTTTTTGTGGCATCTTTGTCAGGTTTTGGAATTAGGGTGATGGTGGCCTCATAGAATGAGTTTGGAAGTTTACCTTCTTCTGCAATTTTCTGGAAGAGTTTGAGTAAGGTAGGTGTTAGCTCTTCTCTAAATTTTTGGTAGAATTCAGCTGTGAAGCCATCTGGTCCTGGGCTTTTGTTTGCTGGAAGATTTTTTATTACAGTTTCGATTTCCTTGCCTGTGATGGGTCTGTTAAGATCTTCTATTTCTTCCTGGTTCAGTTTTGGAAAATTATACTTTTCTAAGAATTTGTCCATTTCATCCAAGTTGTCCATTTTATTGGCATAGAGCTGCTGGTAGTAGTCTCTTATGATCCTTTGTATTTCAGTGTTGTCTGTTGTGATCTCTCCATTTTCATTTCTAAGTTTGTTAAATTTTGGGTCTTCTTCTCTTTGTTTTCTTAATGAGTCTTGCTAATGCGTTTGTCAATTTTGTTTATTTTTTCAAAAAAAACCACTTTTTAGCCCTTTGTTGATTTTTGCTATTTTGGTCTCTTTAGTTTCTATTGCATTATTTTTCTGGCCTTAAATTTTTAGATTTCTTTCCTTCTGCTAACCCTGGGGGTTTCTCATTGTTCCTTCTCTAATTGCTTTAGGTGTAGAGTTAGGTTATTTATTTGGTTTTTTTCTTGTTTCTTGATATAAGCCTGTAATGCTATGAACCTTCCCCTAAGCACTGCTTTTACAGTGTCCCATAGGTTTTGGGTTGTTTTGTTTTCATTTTCATTCATTTCTATACATATTTTGATTTCTTTTTTGATTTCTTCTATGATTTGTTGGTTATTCAGAAGCGTGTTATTTAGCCTCCATGTGTTTGAATTTTTAACAATTTTTTTCCTGTAATTGAGATCTAATCTTACTGCACTGTGGTCAGAAAAGATGACTGGAATGATTTCAATTTTTTTGATTTT
>NC_057389.1:10553931-10564106 GCF_019320065.1 Cervus canadensis
TTGTCCAAATTTGCCAGCATATTGAGTGCAGCACTTTCACAGCACCATCTTTTAGAATTTGGAATAGCTCAGCTGGAGTTCTGTCACCATCACTAGCTTTTTCCGTAGTGATGCTTCCTAAGGTCCACTTGACTTCACATTCCAGAATGTCTGGCTCTAGATCAGTGATCACACCATCATGATTATCTGGGACATGGAGAACTTTTTTGTATATTCTGTGTATTCTTGCTACCTCTTCTTAATATCTTCTGCTTCTGTTAGGTCCATACCATTTTTGTCCTTTATTGGGCCCATCTTTGCATGAAATTTTCCCTTGATATCTCTAATTTTCTTGAAGAGATCTCTAGTCTTTCCCATTATATTGTTTTCCTGTATTTCTTTGCACTGATACCTGAGGAAAGCTTTCTTATCTCTCCTTGCTATTTTTTGGAACTCTGCATTTAAGTGGGTATGTCTTTCATTTTTTTCTTTGCCTTTAGCTTCTCTTATTTTCTCAGCTGTTTGTAAGACCACCTCAGATAACCATTCTGCTCTTTTGCATTTCTTCTTCTTGGGGATGGTCTTGATCACTGCCTCCTGTACAATGTCATGAACCCCCATCTGTAGTTCTTCAGGCACTCTATCAAATCTAGTTCCTTAAATCTATTTCTCACTTCCACTAGGTAATCATAAGGGATTTGATTTAGGTCATACCTGAATGGTCTAGTGGTTTTCCCTACTTTCTTCAATTTAAGTCTGAATTTGGTAATAAGGAGTTCATGAATTGAGCCATAGTCAGCTCCCAGTCTTGTTTTTGCTGACTGTATAGAGCATCTCCATCTTTGGCTGCAAAGAATATAATCAGTCTTATTTTGTTGTTGACCATCTGGTGATGTCCATGTGTAGAGTCTTCTCTTGTGTTGTTGGAAGAGGGTGTTTGCTGTGACCAGTGCATTCTCTTGAAAAAGCTCTGTTAGCCTTTACCCTGTTTCATTTTGTACTCCAAGGCCAAACTTGCTTGTTACTCCAGGTATCTCTTGACTTTCTAGTTGCATTCCTGTCCCTTATAATGAAAAGGACATTTTTGTGGGCGTTAGTTCTAGAATGTCTTGTCAGTCTTCATAGAACCGTACAAATTCAGCTTCTTCAGCATTACTGGTTGGGGCATAGACTTAGATTACTGTGATATTGAATGGTTTGCCTTGGAAATGAACAGAGATCATGCTGTTGTTTTTGAGATTGCAACCAAGTACTGCATTTCAGAATCTTTTGCTGACTATGAGGGCTAGTCCATTTCTTCTAAGGGATTCTTGCCCACAGTAGTAGATATAATGGTCATTTGAGTTAAATTTACCCATTCCAGTCCATTTTAGTTCACTGATTCCTAAAATGTCCACGTTCACTCTTGCTACCTCCCATTTGACCACTTCCTATTTGCCTTGATTCATGGGCCTAATATTCCACGTTCCTGTGCAATATTGCTCTTTACAGCATCAGACTTACTTCCATCACCAGTCACATCCACAACTGGGTGTTGCTTTTGCTTTGGCTCCATCTCTTCTATCTTTCTGGAGTTATTTCTCCACTGTTCTCTAGCAGCATATTGGGCACCTACCAAGCTGAGGAGTTCATCTTTCAGTATCCTATCTTTTTGCCTTTTCATACTGTTCATGGGGTTCTCAAGGCAAGAATACTGAAGTGGTTTGCTCTTACCTTCTCCAGTGCACCACGTTTTACCATAACTCTCCACCATGGCCTGGCAGTCTTGAGTGGCACTATAGTTTCATTTCCAAATTTCCAAATTTGCTGGCATATTGAGTGCAGCACTTTCACAGCATCATCTATAAGGATTTGAAATAGATCAGCTGGAATTCCATTACATCCACTAGCTTTGTTTGTAGTGATGCTTTCTAAGGCCCACTTGACTCCATATTCCAGGATGTCTGGCTCTAGGTCAGTGATCACACCATTGTGATTACCTGGGTCGTGAAGATCTTTTTTGTACAGAGGTGTATTCTTGCCACCTCTTCTTAATATCTTCTGCTTCTGTTAGGTCCATACCATTTCTGTCCTTTATTGAGCCCATTTTTGCATGAAATATTCCCTTGGTATCTCTAATTTTCTTGAAGAGATCACTAGTCTTTCCCATTCTGTTGTTTTCTTCTATTTCTTTGCATTGATTGCTGAGGAAGGCTTTCTTATCTCTCCTGGCTAGTCTTTGGAACTCTGCATTCAAATGGGAATATCTTTCCTTTTCTCCTTTGCTTTTCACTTCTCTTCTTTTCTCAGCTATTTGTAAGGCCTCCTCAGACAATCATTTTGCCTTTTTGCATTTCTTTTCCATGGAAATGGTCTTGATCCCTGTCTCCTGTACAATGTCACAAACCTCCGTCCATAGTTCATCACACTCTCTATCAGAGCTAATCCCTTAAATCTATTTCTCACTTCCACTGTATAGTCATTAGGGATTTGATTTATGTCATACCTGAATGGTCTAGTGGTTATCCCTACTTTCTTCAATTGAAGTCTGAATTTGGCAATAAAGGAGTTCATGATCTGAGTCACAGTCAGCTCCCAGTCTTGTTTTTTCTGACTGAATAGAGCTTCTCCATCTTTGGCTGCAAAGAATATAATCAATCTGATTTTGGTGTTTGCCACCTGGTGATGTCCATGTGTAGAGTCTTCTCTTGTGTTGTTGGAAGAGGGTGTTTGCTATGACCAGTGCATTCTCTTGGCAAAACTCTATTAGCCTTTGCCCTGCTTCATTCCATACTTCAAGGCCAAATTTGCCCGTTTCCAGGTGTTTCTTGACTACCTACTTTTGCATTCCAGTCCCCTATAATGAAAAGGACATCTTTTTTGGGTGTTAGTTCTAAAAGGTCTTGTCGTTCTTCATAGAACCGTTCAACTTCAGCTTCTTCAGCATTACTGGTTGGCGCATAGGCTTGGATTACCGTGATATTGAATGGTTTGCCTTGGAAACAAACAGAGATCATTCTGTCATTTTTGAGATTGCATTCAAGTACTGCATTTCAGACTATTTTGTTGACAATGATGACTACTCCATTTCTTCTAAGGGATTCCTGCCCACAGTTGTAGATATAATGGTCATCTGAGTAAATTCACCCATTCCAGTCCATTTTAGTTCACTGATTCCTAGAATATCGACATTCACTCTTGCCATCTCCTGTTTGACCACTTCCAATTTGCCTTGATTCAAGGACCTAACATTCCAGGTTCCTATGCAATATTGCTCTTTACAGCATCAGACCTTGCTTCTATCACCAGTCCCATCCACAACTGGGTATTGTTTTTGCTTTGGCTCCATCCCTACATTCTTTCTGGAGTTATTTCTCCACTGATCTCCGGTAGCATATTGGGCACCTACCGACCTGGGGAGTTCCTCTTTCAGTATCCTATCATTTTGCCTTCTCATACTGTTCATGGGGTTCTCAAGGCAAGAATACTGAAGTGGTTTGCCATTCCCTTCTCCAGTGGACCACATTCTGTCATACCTCTCCACCATGACCCGAATGTCTTGGGTGGCCCCACACAGCATGGCTTAGTTTCATTGATTTAGACAAGACTATGGTCCATGTGATCAGATTGGCTAGTTTTCTGTGATTATGGTTTTAGTGTGTCTGCCCTCTGATGCCCTCTCGCAACACCTACCATCTTACTTGGGTTTCTCTTACCTTGAATGTGGGGTATGTCTTCATGGCTACTCCAGCAAAGCACAGCCACTGCAGATGGTGACTGCAGCCATGAAATTTAAAAGATGCTTACTCCTTGGAAGGAAAGTTATGACCAACCTAGATAGCATATTAAAAAGCAGAGACATTACTTTGCCAACAAAGGTCCATCTGGTCAAGGCTATGGTTTTTCCAGTGGTCATGTATGGCTGTGAGAGTTGGACTGTGAAGAAAGCTGAGCGCTGAAAAATTGATGCTTTTGAGCTATGGTATTGGAGAAGACTCTTGATTGAGAGTCCCTTGGACTGCAAGGAGATCCAACCAGTCCATCCTGAAGGAGATAAGTCCTGGGTGTTCATTGGAAGGACTGATGCTGAAGCTGAAACTCCAATACTTTGGGCAGCTCATGAGAAGAATTGACTTGTTGGAAAAGACCCTGATGCTGGGAGGGGTTGGGGGCAGGAGGAGAAGGAGACGACAGAGGATGAGATGGCTGGATGGCATCACCGACTCAATGGGCATGAGTTTGAGTAAACTCCGGGAATTTGTATTGGACAGGGAGGCCTGGCATGCTGCGATTCATGGGGTCGCAAAGAGTCAGACACGACTGAGCAACTGAACTGAACTGACAGTTTCATTTAGCTAGACAAGGCTGCGGTCCATGTGATCAGTTTGATTAGTTTATTGTGATTGTGGTTTTCATTCTGTCTGCCCTCTGCTGGATAAGCATAAGAGGCTTATGCAATCTCCTGATGGGTGAGACTGACTTAGTAGGAAACTGGGTCTGTTCTGATGGGCAGAGCCATGCTCAGTAAATCTTTAATCCAATTTTCGGTTGATGGGCTGGGCTGTGTTCCCTCCCTTTTGCTTGACTTGAGGCCAAACTCTGGTGGAGGTAATGAAGATAATGGTGACCTCCCTCAAAAGGTCCAGTGCACATTGCTGCACTTGATGCCCCTGACCCTGCAACAGGCCACTGCCGACCCAAGCTTACACTGGAGACTCCTGGACCCTCACAGGCAAGTCTGGGTTAGTCTCTTTTAGGGTCACTGCTTCTTTCTCGTAGGTCCTGGTATGCAAAATGTTTTGTTTGTGCCCTCCAAGAGTCTGTTTCCCCAGTCGTGTGTAAGTTCTGGCAAGTCTATGGTGGGTTAATGGCGACCTCTTCCAAGAGTGCTTATGCCATACCCAGGTCTGCTGCACCAGAACCCTGCCCCTGCAACAGGCCACTGCTGACCCATACCTCCACAGGAGACACTCAAATACTCAAAGGCATGTCTGACTCAGCCTGTAGGGTCTCTTGGTACCCACAAGGTTTTGTTTGAGCCTTCTGAGCACCTCTGGCAGGTATGGGTTTTGATTCTAAATGCAATTTCACCCCTCCTACCATCTTGCTGGGGTTTCTCCTTTGTCCTTGGGCGTGGCATATCTCTTTTTGGTGGGATCCACATTCTCCTGGTGAAGGTTGTTCAGCAACGAACTGTAATTTTGTAGTTCTCGCAGAAGTTGAGTGCAGGTCCTACTCCACCATCTTATATTCCTAGTAGAAAAGAAAAAAAAGATTGGTGAACTTTTATGCATAAATATTGAAACTACCCAACATGAATTGCAAAGAAAACATATTGAAAGATAAAAAGCATCAGTGAACTGTGGAATAACTTCATATGTGAAATTTATATGTGGATTTCAGACAAGAATAGGTTTTGTTAAATAAATAATGGCTGGTTTTTGGTTTTTTTTTTTTTTAATTTTGATAAAAACTACAAATTCAGAATTCTAGGAAGTTCAAGGAATCTCAAGAACAGGAAATGTAAGTAATCACATCAATGTACATTTCCTAAAACAAGTGATAACAAATTTAATTGCATCTACAGCAACACTAGGTGGCTTCTCAGATGGCGCAATGGTAAACAATCTGTCTGCCAATGCAGGAGACACAAGAGACCCAAGTTTGATCCGAGTCCAGAAGATTCCCTGGAGGAGGAAATAGCAACCCATTCCAGTATTCTTACCTAAAAATCCCATGGACAGAGGAGCCTGGTGGGCTATAGTCTGTGGGGTTGAAAAGTCAGACATGACTGAGTGACTGTGCATACACACACACACACACACACACACACACACACACACACACAATAATGACAACAGCAGAGGTTTGTTGTCATGAACAATGAAGCAAATATATCTAAAGTAGTGAAGGCAAAAATAGGTCAACTAGCTCACTCTATACTCAACAAAAATGTGTTTTGAAATTTAAGGCAAAATAAAAACTTACCAAATGTACAAAAACTGAAAGAATTCGTTACCAACAGATATTTGCTATCAGAATTGTTAAGGGGAGTAATCCAGTCAGCATCATTAACAATAAGATCAAAATCCAACATAATTAAATATAAAGCTGACAAATTATAAGAATGTCCTGTACACTGAAAACTGCAAAACAATGCACAAAGAAATTAAAAAAAAAATAATAGGACAGTTATATTGTGTTTAGTGATTGGAAGACTATTGTTATTCCCAAATTGATCTATAAATTAAATGTAATTTCAATTCTCACCAGCAGGCAGTTGAAAATTTTTATCTCATTTAAAAACTCACATGGAAATGAAATTAAAATTAAATAGTCAGAGCAACTTTGAAAAAGGAAAGTAAGCCAGGAAGACTTACACTGCCTGATTTCTATACTGAGCTACTCTTAAAAAAAAAAAAGAAGAAGAAGAAAGATATACATGTGCTTTTAAATTAATACACTAAAGTCAGGACATGTAAAATGTAGGCTCTATTAGTGGTTATCTCTAAGGAGGAGAATATGATTGCAAGAGGACTCAAAAAAGCTTCCATTTTATTAAGAAGGTCTGACTTTTTTAAATAGGAAATTGTGTGTGCACACTATTTGAGTAATTATAAATACACTTGAAGTAAAATACAATGTCTTAAATGCCATTTTTCTTATCATAATTACTTTGATTTGAAACTGTAGTTATTTAGCAAAGATTGGATAAGGTTTCATATTCATTTGACAGTTGAAAAGGAAAAATACTGATGCCAAAACTTCATATTACTGAAGGTATTGAAGATATTGGGTTATTTTTATTTTATTCTGTAAGTCAGAGTCAACATGCTATGGTAGTTTCTTGAACAGATTGGAAAGCATTTCACAAAACTGTACATGAGAGGATTGCAGTTCTAGGTGGTACTGCATGAATATTTTACCAACTGGAAATTCTTGAGAACTCCATTAATGTATTAGCAATATACTGCAAGTTCCTGTAATATAAAAGGGGATGGGGGAGTCAGGAAAGACTTACCCTAAAATCACAAATAACAATTCAAAGGAATGCACTTTTAATTTCAACTGCTCCCTAACTTTTGTTCTGATGAGTACTGATTATTTAAAGTACTTTCAACCATGTTTGATTTTAATGTATGACAAGTGTTTGATTTTGCTATTCATCTTGCTATATAATAACTTTCTGAAGGCCATAAAATGCATCTATTTTAGAGTCTCAAATATCAGTCATAAACTCAAGTTATTAAAACTCAGAGAGATAAAATTTTCTATATAGATTATTATAATACAAAAGGCAAATGGTTCCATAGCCTGGTTGTAAGATAAGCTCTACATTTGGGAACAGGCTTAGAGGCTTTAGCAGCATTGATGCATTTCACATTGCTTCCCACAGAGGAGAAATTGCCATAGTAAACCTCTGGAAAGTAAATGAGACATAGGCTACATCCATGCATTTTAAAAATGCCAAGTTTAAAAGATGTTAAAAGCTGTTCGATTTAATTAATAATGAAGCAAAATCTTTCTTTTTCGTCTATGATTGCAGCCGGTTTCCTTTCTATTTCCTAGGAGAAGTAAAGCCTAGTGTGATATTCTCACTTTAAGGAGAGAAATTATTACAGGTTCATTAATGTCTGCTTCAGAAAAACTCTTAGAGCTTAGTTTTCTCATCTCCACATTTTACAATTTGGAAATTAAAAATACCTTTTCTTCAAAAGGCAATGATTCCCCTTATTTTACCTAATCATTATTCGGAAAACCTTGGCTAGCTCCAAAAGATTGCATCGTTTTCTTGGTTACACGTACAGGTGACTCACCACTCAGTCCTGAAGTACCGGAAAGGATCAGCTGAAGGACTCTAAGAGCTAGTAAACATGCAGATCATAACTCAATGCAGAATAAGGCTTTTATCATTTTTCTTCTGGGAACAGGTTACCAAGGATCCAGAAAAACAACAACAGCAAAAATAAATAAACAGAGTAACAAAAGAGGAAAGGAGTACTGTTTCCGCAAATAATCCTCAATAGTCAGGACTCTATTGTTCACAGTGAAAAGTATATATTATAGAGGAACATGATATTCTGTGGTTTTGAATGCCATGACCATTTTTTTTTTTTTTTAGATTTTTTAGTTAGATTCCTCTAATGTTGTTGTACCATATATTCTTAGATTCTATGGCAACAGATATTTATGTTCAAGAATGGCATTTGAAAAAAACAATAACAAATACTACAATTAAAGATGTTTTCAGGTGATGCTGAGAAGTGTGAAATATTACACAAGGCTGGATCAAGCATACAGCCACACCATTGATGAGCTGCCTGACCATCACTGAGATCCTCAGAGCGTTGTCTTTGTTAGAACACAGCCATGCTGCATTAAAGCTGGCATAATGAATAAGGGAATGTGAAAGGTGCTAGGCAGGATGCCCACAACTCAACTGCTAGACACCCTCCTAGCCACTGTACAGTCCCAGCCAGTGAGCTACTGTTAATATGACAGACACACCCTTAAATAAAGTAGGAAAGGGAAACTCATTTCTAAAAGAGAACATAATGGAACTCTGTGCTGTTGTCAAGGTAAAAACCCCATGGCAGTATAAAATAGAAAAGATCTAATTAGAATGTGCAGTCTAACTTCTTACTAACTTAAGATGAAGGTCCCAGGGAGGAAACTTAATCCCTAATTTTAGTCAAAGGGCAAATGTACAATTAAGCTAACACAAATGCTTCAGCCAATCATTTGGGAGAATTCTATTAGCCCTGAACTCCCGAACACTCCACAGCTTAATAAGAAGTTCCAGCTGCACCAAATTGCTGTTTGTCAGACTGAAAAGAGCACAACCCAATGCACTGCTCTGCAGATTCGTCGGCCTGATCAGAATGTGAATATGGAGTATGGCATGCATAGTTGCTGGAACTGAACACACACTGTTTTCTCCTTCATGCATGGAAAATATCTCATTATTCCCAATCCCTAAATTCCCTGCCAGGCACTGCTGGAGCCACCACATATAGTGAGGCTTTGCGACCAAATGAATTTGAAAATAAACAAGTATGTGAAATCACAGGCTTAACTGAAAAAGCTTCCAGAATAAGGAAGTTCATAATTATAGGAATGCTTGTGCCAGGAGCTCTGGTGGCCTGAGTCTCCTTTTGTGTTAGCAGAAAGAGGTATTTCTAATCTACAGAATTGCTGAGAGGTTGACTACTGTCAGTTCACAAAGCTTGCTCAGGTGAATAAGTAGCTTATCCTGCCTGATGCTGAAGCTTGTCTTTTGACTGGTAAGGGTTCACTAGCCCCTCTTCACCTCTTGCAAAGGGCCCTTCAGGAAAAGACAATAATGAGAGAGCTTTGGAAATGAACCTAATTTAAGAAAATGGTCTGGCCTTAGCTAATATGATACACTGCTTCATATCCTCTACTCAACCATTTAAATTTCAACTCAATTGCACTCAATTACATTTATCCAGTACTTTTAACATCCACAATATTAAAGTTGATCTCATCAAGGTTTCTGGGAATGCACGAGAAAGCAAAACAGACTCTACACTCAAACTCCTAGTTTATTCATGAAACTTAAAAGTTCACAAATAAGAATACTTCAAAAGAAGAATATAAAACTACAAATGGTAGAAACAACATGTCAAGATGAATAAAAAGACATCAGACCCGCAATCATGCATATCTGACTCCCCCCTCCAAACTGGACACACCGTACTAAAAAGTTGGTTCCTTGCTCGAAACACGCTACTTTCCCTTGCTTAACATTTGTCACAAAAATCTATCATTTTTCCACATTATCAATGTGAAGGTACCTCTAGAGTTGCACTCATATTTCAGAGACATGGAATTTTAAAAAGTAGTTTTAAAATGTGTCATCATTTGAAGATAATATCATTTACTTAGAAAATCTAAGTGGTGATTACTGACAAACTATAAGAATTGCTCTGGATTTCAAAAAGATGGTAGTTTACAGGTTAATACGCTATGTATTACTGTCAGAATTGTACCTGGAAAAAAAAGTCTAGTTACACAGGCAAGATATTTGTGTTTTTTTTTGGCAAAACTGTCAGGTAGTAACAAACTAATCTTTCCAATGACCATATTAGACAATGGAAGTTATTCAATATTCAACTATTTACCAAGTTTTTGTTGAATGTTTATTCTGTTTTGTTACTTTAGAAGGGCAACAGTAGTTAATTACAATACAATCC